>NC_138586.1:4838016-4951016 GCF_964289735.1 Phaethon aethereus | reverse complement strand
GACAGTATCTTATAGCCAGTTCCTCAAGGTGAATGATTAAAAATTTATAGCAGCCAATTTCTTTGAGAACCCTAAACTGTAATGAGTTACTACTTGAACAAAATGCTGTACTATATTTAGAAGTGAGGACTGACTGCTAACAGCACGGATATATGCTTGGAATTTTGTAGAAGTTTCACGAAATTCATAAACCACCAGTGTGCACCACAGTTTGCACTCTCTTCACAAAATGTCAACTATAATTTTATGAGTCTAAGGACTATCATCCTTCAGATTACTTTAATAATTTGAAATACTCAAGTAGTCAATACACTTTTTTTCTTTTCCTAAGCAGAAATGACAAAATATAAGAGGGGGGAAAAAAGCAACCAAACAAAAAAAACCAACCAAAACCCACAAAAAAACCTGATGGAATAGAGACATGAGAATCAATGTATCTAGAAATTTGGAAGGCCATCTTAAGAATACGTGACAGCACAAGTTCTAAGGAAAGAGAAATAACAGAAGTCTTACTGAACTACAAACCCTCACTGGGGTCTCCTGAGGGACATCCACCTGTAAAGCTAGAGAAAGACAACACATACTGAATGCCATTTACCAAACTAGTGAGTGGAATTTAAGATTTTATGGCCTTCAGCAGTGTCCACCTGGTTAACAAATGAGAAGATAAAGGAGGATGACTTTTCAGCCTGTTTTCTTATGGGAAGAAACCACCATGTAAAAATAACAAGGTCTGTTCCCTGAAAAAGGTGTCTATAGCCTGACCTTCCCAAATACACTGAATGCATACAGTGAGAACGATCATCCCGTGACAACATCGAACTCCACAGCTACTGAGTAGCTCTGCAGACAGCATCATTGTTCCCATTAAACGTTCTGATGTTTGAACAGAGCACCTTTCTCCAGAAGATTCAGCAGGTACTGCTTCCACGAAAAACTTGAAAACAGTAGACTTTAGTGCTGGTAGACTGCCACAGAGAACATGCAAGAAGTAGAAACCAGCTATGGGATCATGCTCAGGCTGGCACTGAGCAAAGCTATCTGAAAGAACTATAGTTCGTGTAGTGAACGCAACAATTGTTTTGGCCTACTACTGAGTATGAAGTAAGGCGATCCACGTCTCTTCCCAGCTCCTTCTTCCTGGTCTAGGTGCCTCACCTGAAAAAAAGTGAGGTCTACCAAAATCACTGTGAAGCAGATAGAATTGCTACGAGCCAATGCCAGGATAAACTGGTCTTCCAGAGCTCCTCCTTGTCTCTCCTTTTATATCTAGGGGGTTGTCCTGAGAAAAAAAGTGGAAAGCTGAGCATTCATTTAGGGCATGCACCCCTCCAAGCAGAATATCTAGCATGTCTACTAGTGATCAACAGCTGCAGTGACAAAATTCCTGGTCCTTACCATTCTATGTCTCCTAGGCTTAAGGTCCAAAGTATTTTACTTTAGTAACACACCAGAGGTATGGAATAACAGAAAAACATTAATATACTTTAATACAGGACCAACATACATTGTATCATACCATACTAAAAGACAACACAGACAAGGCTGTCACAAAAATACAGGCACTCCTAGTATTTTATTTTAGATTACAGGAAATTAAAGTTTGAAAACGATGTGGAACAGCCACATCCCGCCCCCTTTACATTCAGCTACCACAGCCTGGAGGTTGAGAGGCACAAGAGCAACGAAAACAAATCAGACTATATGGAACAGTGTCCAAGTGCATGGGCCCATCTGTACCAGAAGTATAATTACCAGAAGATGTCATGTTCATATTAGTTTTTATTTTCATATATATACAGCTTAAGAAACAAATCTCAATTTGAAAAAGTTCAGAAATTATCTTTCAACAACACAATGTAGACATACCTTTGAGGCAGCAAATGTTACTCCTATTAAGGCTCTTACGAAAGGATGGTTACCATGCAAATGCAATTAGGGTACATTACATTTCAAAATATGCAAAACAAGTTCAACTCTTTCAGAAAAAGAACGTATCAGATATTATAACTGTGACCCACCAAAGCATTTACGTACATGCTCGAAGCCAAGTACACAGACTAGATAAACTTAAGTAAAATATAACAACTGTCAAGCTATGTTAACCAGATCAGAACTACAGTCAGTGATCAAACTCATCCCAACATGACAAGTGCCAATGTCTGCACCAGCCATGTCACTTTACATTCACACAAACCGCTGCTGACTGCAAAACTCCATATGCTTTTTCAACCTGTAAGGCCCACGTTTTTTAGCTTTGGCATTAATTTGTGATCACTGAAAGTACTTAATCCCTCCACTGAACCTGGGGAAGCGGCATGCACAGAGAGCGCCTGTATCATAGCAGTGCACAGCAGGAACTGCAGGTGCTGCAGGAGCTGCATAACAGAAGTTACTTCCATCAGGCATTTAGAAAGATTCTGATTAATTTCTGTACACTGTACCTCTTGCTTATGATATCAAAGAGTGAAAGCTAGATTTTTTTTTTTAAACCATAAACCAGCATTAGCACTAAATCAAACAAGCAATGCTAATCTACAAGAAAAAATTCTTAATATTTTAGTATAGTAATGCTTTGTGCAAACAGTATCTAAAGATCGTCTAAGATTACCAGCAGGGAGAAAGCTTTATTCCTTCTCTATGTTATTGTAATAAATTGAATTTAAATAGAATTAAGATGGTCAGCTGTGTGACTTTATTGTCATCACTAACATAACTCAAAAATAAAAGGACTGATCATTTGAAAGCAATGAATATGTGAAAAGAAAAAGAACACAATTGTTGTGACCTCTCTCAGGATGTAACGTGCACTACCTGATGTGTGAAAGATGACTACTTTTTCTTTCTCCAAGCCTAATGCTAACACAATCAAATTTTAGTTGTCTGTTCAAAAGGAAACACTAAATTACTTTCAAAATCTTATATCGCGTAATATTCTTGGGTGACTATCAAATTGCCTAAAGGCCCAGATTTTTCATAAGTTTTGTATCAGGTTAAATTCAGTGCTTACAATTCTCTTACAAACAGTATTCCTCACCTAAGAAAATAGTAGTTAAAAGTAAGAAGATTCCTTTATTTCAGTCCATCTAATTTTGAGTCACAGCAGCATATCATTTAGATACGTACACAGAATGTGCCTAGCAGTATCTGCAACTAGAAGAACAAAAATGGAAAAAGAAAGATCCATTTTACTTTAATCCTGACCAGCAGCTGTTAGCAATTTTCTTTAGTTATCACTGTGGGACATGATGGATGGGAAGACTCAATATGCTGAGGAACTAGTATACAGTGTACAAGTGCTCTCAAGGACTGTTGCTCAACAGCACATTCAGTTTAACTAGGAACTACAGACTGTAAGAGATAACAGATAGTACCTGGGAGCATCTATCATTCTTCAGAGAAGCTGTCTGATCAAGAGGATAATATCTGGAAGAACAATTGCGTGATCTTTTGCTATATAGCTAGTATATAATATCATTGAAGGAGAAAAGTGAGCATTAACTCAAGTGGTAACTCAAATCAAGAAATCTGCATAAAAGAACAAGTTGAGATATCACCGTTTTAAGACTTTCCATACACTTTGCAACACAGAGAAACTGGATACACAGAGACATGCAAGTCAAAGAAAGTTAATCAACAATAAACAAAACTAGAATACACTTATTTCAAGACTTAACATTTTAAAATATTCACCCGATGCTAAATAGGAGCAATGGAATACGGTCTAGACCTAGCCATGTAATTCAGCAAAAATTCAATTGGCTCTTCCAGCCTTTTATTTCCCTCTTCTTTTTATTTGTTTTTATAATTCGAGGTCATAAACTTACTGAGTGACACAGAAGCCAAAAAGCAAACGTAAATAAGGCAACTTCCTCTCTCTATTAATAGCAATGCTCCAGGGATTTGTGATTATATATGTATGTAGCTGCAGAGACTTTTCCCAGCCCATAATTACACAGGATGTCCTTCTCCCAAGGACAAAGCAGGACGTCAACTACTCCAATACCAAAAATACTATTTGAAAAGACATTCTTCTTTTCTGAGCAGATCTATCCCATCCGGGTTGCATACTCATTTAAAAGCATTCACTGACACCCATCACTAACCTGCCTGGAAGTTGCACCTCATCATTATCAAACATAGCTCTCAACTCATCAGGTGAATCTCAACAGATGAATACCCTTTTTTACGCTACGAGTCTTACAAATTAAGAGCCCAGTGAAACAATTAAAAGCTTGGTCCCCAAACAAAAGCTCCCTTCCAAAATAGGAAATCAAATTATCTTTCAAAATGCTCAACGAAGTCATCACGCTCATTTTGCCCCAAACCTCAAACAGACTATCAAGTAAGGCTGGAAATTACTCGTCAAGCTTACGAAAAACTTACAGAAAACTTCAAAGATATTCCAATATATTTGAAATGACATAAAAGAATACAGGCAGACCTCTGTCCTAAGACTCAAGAACTTTTTACGAAGTTCTGAATTTTACAAATATGGATAAATTTAGCCAACAAAAAGCATGAAATACAAAGAGTTTAAAGAAGCTTTTGCATCTCAAAACACCTCAAACCACAGAAGGAAGCAAACTGCACTAGAAGAAATTTACAAGTAGTCTTCAAGGGAAGCACCATGTGAAGCACACTGCATTAACCTAGACTTGACATTATGAGGGCATGTCTCACTGTAGCAAGGTCTATACTAAACACCAGATCAGAGACAGAAGATTAAAGTAAAACATTAGGTGTCACAGTCACTGTTCTACTGATCCGGGAAAGGCAGAGATTCCAAGGTGAGCAGAAACTATGAACCTGCTTAACAAAGGCCATTCTTGCAAAGTCAAAAAAATCATACATCCAACACTTTCATCCCTTCATTAAAATAGAAATACTAAAAAGGAGCACTTCATAACATATCCCCATTGCTTCCGACTGACACAGTGAATCAAAGGTAAAAGCAGAAAGTTAGCAGAGATAATTAGAGCAGCAAAGATCTTTTAGCACAAGGCAGCATAACTGAGCAGTCTACAAACTAGGAGATGAAGCATTTTCGTTTGTTACTTAAAGAAGCTGTTAGTTGACTACTTCAGTTTATTAGGCATAGAAAAGTTTTCACCTAGAGGTCACTCTGAAAAACACCTCATCCTGTGTTTAAGTATGTACAAAGCCCAGCAGAAACCAGTGATAAAAGAAAAAAAAAGCATAGGTTTTTGCTGGCTTTCCTTCCAAACATTTCAGTGAAAAATGTCAATTTAATGCTGACAGCAAACAAGTATGTCAGTCTAATCAGATTTTTTTTTTGTTCTGTCATGCTCCTGATCCTATCTAAGTACTCCTCTGAAAAAAAATCTGATCAATGATGAAGGCACAATTATACAAACCTTAACATTCACTCTAAATGTAGCTATGCAAAAAAGGAAGAGAAGGTAGGGAAAACAAAGGTGAAGTATATTTCTCTTCAAATAATTAAGTCAGTTTATTTTCCAACAGCCATATAAATTTAAAATACGAAACAACAATAATACAGCTATAGAATCTAGGTTTTCTTTCAAAGCAGCAGCATATAAAACATATAAAAGCTAAAACCTCAGCACAAGCTTCAAAAGAACAAGGACTGAGTAATTTTGCCGAAGACATGAAACTCACAAAATACAGTACACAAAAATACTGGAATGCATAAGAGATAAAGCTACACATTTTAGGTAAAGAAAGACATTGTGAAGTATACAAAAGTTGCAAAATTAAACCATGGGATTTGGGGGAGAGTACCATGAATACAAAGAAGTTGGCAATTAATACTTGTAGATGGAGAGAAGAAAGTGGCAGTTGTACATTTAGCATTCAGCTTTCAGGTTCACGACTTCACTTTCTTAGCATCTTTTTTTCCAGAGTTCTCAGTAGCCAAATCTGCTTTTCTCTTCTGTGACTAAAATGCAAAAAAAAAGTCTTTTATAAATTCAATGAAATGGCAGCATTATAAAAAATAAATTGAAGTACATGACTAACTATTCAAAAAGAGGGTAAGTGACCCTAATGTATTTTATTTTTCAATTCAGCTTTGTAGGATATAACGGAAGAGCAAACAAAAATCGCATATTTAGACACTGAATTCTGCTACCCTTTTTGTCTCCTTAAAATCTTTACGTGGCCTCAATGGTACAGGTGCCACACATACCATGAATTGGATGAAAAGATCAGGACTTTGACTTATAAACAATTCTGTTCTAAAGATGACAACTCTTCAAAATAAAAGAAGCACTTCTTATCATTTCTTCTTCCAGGAACTATGTAGGGGAGGAATAACAATCTAATATTAAACTGAAACAAACAGGTGACGTAAATATGTAGGTAGAAAGAGGGCAATGCTATGTTTTCTTAAAAAGAGTCTTCCTCTGCTACTTAAACAAAAGACTCTTCTCAAGAAAAAAGAAGCCCCAAAATACTATGAATTGGGAATACCTACATAAAATCTAGGAGAGCTGTGAATAGACAAGTATTTCAGTTTAATCTCTCAATGGACAGCTTATAATAAAACAAACAGTGGCTATAATTATCTTTTTTATTTTCTAACAAAATGTAATTGAATTCTGCCCCACCAGAAGTAAAGTAAGTACTGCTAAACATACTGCTGTAACTTTTGCTCCTCTTTTCTTCTTTTCAGCTCTTTCTTTTTCCTCAATTTCCATATTTTCTTTTTCTATTAACGATATGAGAGTATTACAGCGTCTCTGAAACTCCTAAGGAAACAGAAAACATCAAAATATCTAAATAAATTATACAAATTCTCTATTTTACATAAATATGTTCAAAATTCTTGAATTCCAAAATACTTAAGTTTTTAAAAACGTTCAATATTCATGTACTAATAAGATTAGCTTAGTTGTTGTTCATCTGTCTTTACCTTAGTATAACCTTCTTTATAAATAGAGATTTATGGAAATATTCAACTTCCTGACAGAAACTTTTCAGGATTGTCTGTATCTTCCCAACTGACACTCCAAAAGACTGATCCGATCTTTCATCTTGTTTAGATGAAGCAAATTACAGCCTGCCAGCACACTATGCCAGATTTTAAGAAAAGAAGTCTTCAAGTATATCTTTAAAGCAGAGATTAAAGGAATCAAAGGTATCTTAAGCAATACTTTTCTGTGGCACACAGACTAGTTTTTTGTGATAAGACACTGTAGAGCTCCAAACTGGCAAAAATCTATCCCATCTTAAATCATGAATTCACTGTTGTATTTTCAGTCAAAGAGCATCTAAAAGGTAGCAGGCCCTAGATGTTTTTAGCATCAAGGCTTCCAAGCCACCTGAAAGTTATTAAGATTAAATTCCATGAAGTCATTTATACATTAAAAAAATATTTCCAATACAAGTCAAAGTATCTGCATTGCAGTTAATAACAGTTGCCTTGGTTAATAGAACTCATTTGACTTGGACAGTTCCTTGTATCCCATCTCAAAAAAAAAAAAAATCTCTTACCAAATACATAACAGTACTTGTTTTTATTACAATTATTCAGTATGTGGGAACAGAGATTCTATGGGCCTTTCTTTTCAACTCAAAGCAGGAAGCTTTTTTCTGAGGAAAAAAGGCTGGAAAAATATGTCTTATCTCTATTAAATTCAATGAAGCAATTTTTGAACCACAAGCTATCCTAGAATTACCTAGTAGCATAAATCTCAACCTACAACTGGTCTATTTGCAATGAAGTGAACAGGTGACCTTTTTGCCCAGAAATTAGTCTCTATTTTCTCAGCATCTGTAAAGCGTATATTGCCTCAGCCATCATGTTACATGATGGAAAACAATTCAGCCTGCACGCTTTCTTGATCCTGAATGTTCTGAAACAGTCAAGCATATGACTCATCTTTGAGATGTCAATACCCTCAAGCTTAACCACATTCCTTAAGTTCTGTAGTTTCCACAGATTCCTCTACGAAGGATGCTCCATGGCCTTGGGTGAAAGCTGTGTAGTTCAGAATGGACACTGAGAATCCTGCCACCACATGAAGGTCTTTTGCCACTAAAGATAAAATTATTCAGGACATTTTTCTTTACAGCTTTCTACTGGAAACATTCCAGTCTCATGCATGTAGTTTTGCAAAGAGAGTATTATAATGAGTCATTTCTACCACATCAATGTAAAAGTAACCCCAGGCCCCATAGTACAGGGCACCATGCTTGTGACAGTCCTGCTGGAGCTAAAATACTCTCACTTCAACCAATGAAAACTGTCAAATTCCACCCACACAATAGTTATTAGATAAAAAGGCAATAAGCCTGATAAAACTTGAGTGCAAGCCTTCCAGCATACATTGCATCCCCAAACATAGAACAAAAGAGAGTCTCTGTACCAAAAGACTACACTCTATAGATTAATAGAGATGATAAAAAGTAAAAGACAAAAGCAGAAAGACAATTATCAACGTCAGAAGCATTTTACATCATTTAAATGCGTACATCACACTAAAGACTTAGAAGCTGTAGGTAAAGACTGGTGACAAGCTGCTCCATAATAACAATCAGCTAGATCTTTTCTAGTATGAGAGATTGGTTTGTGTTAAATTCAAAGACAAACAATAAATCAGAAAGGACTAAGAAATAACCTTGGTCCATTTGCCTAAAGCCCTAAGAAAAATCCTCCTCTTTCCTGGGGAAAAATGATTGCATAAATACATACATTTATTAAGTATATAGGTTCATGGCTACATTTTCCACATGGACTGCTACTCCAACAGGCTGTGGACAGAGGATGGACTCAAAAAACAATTTTCTCGGAGAATCACAGAAGCATTTGACATGCACACAGGTTTCTTCTACATCCACCATCAGAAAGAATCTGCATGACAAACCCTACACTGAGCTACTGAAATTTCAATATGGACTGATCCATTCCATTTTGTTACTATAAAAATACACTTAAGAGTTTAAAATGCCTTGCACCTTTAGCGATGAGATTCTATTCAGTGTGGCCTGATATGTTTCTCTTCAGGATGGAAAGAGATAAGATGTACTTTGCTCACCTCTTCATAGCTATAAAGACTAGTATTGCAATAAATAAGATGGGAGCACTGAACCATCACCTTCTGCATGACTGAAGGCAGAGATGCTGACTTGGGAGTGAAAGTAGTCCTAAGCTCTGTCAACAGGCCCGTACACTCCTGTATTTACAAAGGAGTCATTTGTCTTATACTGAGTAGGGTTTGCAGAAAGGTAGAGAATATGCATAATTTATAACTTCAGAAAAAAGACACATGATTCACTACTGCCATGATATTCTGCATTCTTCCTGCATGGACAGAAATAAAAGAACAATAACAACTAAACTTAAAAATTTAATCTTCTGTGCCTAGTTAAAAAAAAAAAATTAAATTACAATTTTAAGCACTCTCAGTCTTTTTGAAAAGTTCCATTTTGGGTAAACCATCTGGTTTTGGAATAAATAAATGAAGCAGAATTTTTGTTTTCCAAAGAGAAATCTTCAGAAGGAGAAGAAATAGAAATAGGAATATGGAAGATAAATTAGCTATTTATATGGAATTCAAGAGCCATCTAGTGGTTAGTAGAACACAAAGCTTTCTCGAAGAGCCTGGTAAATCCTTTTCAGGATTATGCTACCCTTTCTATCTTGTTTCATATCAGTTTAAATGTGATCTCAAAATTACCCTTTGTTACATGTGAATTTCAGTATTCTAAGAAATTTTATCCACTTTCACTGAAGTTACTATTTACCCCTTTTAAAGTTTTGTATTTATACTTGGTTCATTATTCTTGCTGTCAAGTGACTTTCCAGCATATTTCTTCATAAAAATTACCAACAAGCTACTGCAAAATGGATCCATAGAAATTAATACTTCCATAAATGTCAGGATATTTGAATACATAAAATATATCAGTGATTGGCAGTTATAAACTACTAAACCATACATATCATGACAATTTAAAACATTTAAGAAAATTAAATGCATGTTGAAAGCGAAAGATTACTTTAGCCTTGTATTTTCATACTATTCTTTTTCAACTAGCAGAAAAACTAAAAATATTATTATTAATGGATAGAATTTTAAAAGAAAACATAAGCAAAAAGATTCACTATATTTCCAGTGCCTAAATTTCAGCATTGCACACCACAGAACATACTTCTTCATTTTTGCAAGTGATTCCTACCCCCTTTAAGAAGAAAATTACACTGAACATAAGGATCTGCAAGAATATTTGAATTGAATATTTAACTCTACCCTGACTTAACTATATGTCAACTAATATTAAACGTTGAGCTACATTTTTAATTTCTAGTACCCATTTCTATGATTTACTTAAATGGATTCCTTAAGACAACTTAAAAGAAACTTGATAATAGACTAAATACTGGAGGTTTCTCTTTATAATGATAAAATCCAGTATTTCTTCAAACAGACATTTTGGCAAGTACAGCTTGTAATTCTTTTTAATTAAGGGCTAACTGCTGCACTATCCAGAAACACTTTAATTGCTGAAATATCAAGTAGAAATTGTATTGCGTAATTTTAAGTAGCATTGGGAAAAGCAAATATTCCTACCTGTTCAAATACACGTTTTAAATATTTTATCTTATGTTTTATTTATTCTTAGTGCAGTACCCAGGACTCTGAAAGAACATTTTATAAACACATCCTGAGGCCAGGAAATGAAGACAGTAAACAATAAGGCACAGTGGTTCTGCAACTGCAAGACTAAACTACTAAAAAAAAAAATCCAGATTTGTATATGAAATGTAACATTTAAGTTACATGACTGCAGCATAGCATTTAATTAGAAATTTGCTTACAAGACAATGGGGAGAATCTATGACAGCTGTATAAGGGACGGTGTCCTCCACTCTTTTGTGTCAGCTACGATCAATATGGTTTTGTATTCAAGGAGACAGGAAAAAAAAAAATGTTCCAGCTCTCGCTCATCACAAGTACGATGAAGTTATTTCCAGTATTATAAAAAAATTTGGCAGTACATTTTTCCCACATAAATACATTCACACGAACATGCACATGTGTTTCTTACATAAGGTGCACAGACTTAAAAAATTTTACTCATAAGAAAAAGGAATTGAATCAGGGGAGATATGAGCAAAAATTCCAGGGCAGAGCTAACAGCTTTTTATCATTAAGAGTCCCATATTCTGAAGTTGGTACCTATGTAGCTCATTATTTGCAATCACCAAAGCTTCTGCTAGTGTTATCACTTCCCCCTTAGTGACTAAATCAGAAAGGAATGGCTCTGCTCTTCAGAGAAAGCAAAAAAAAAAAAAAAACAGCTAAAATTCAGACTACTAGTCTACTTGCTATTAAACTTGTATTATATTCTCTAAGTATGAACAAAATCTTCAGAAAAGTAAAAAAAATTTAAGCACTTGCATGTGATAATCCTTATTCACAACTACGAAGTGCATTTTAAATCAATGGCTTCAATGATTAACTTTTACATGAGTCACTAAATTTCCTCATGCTTTTAGATACTAAATACCAATATCAGAAAAGCTGTTCATTTCTCCCAATGTATAATTCAGATGTTTTCAGTCTTTAATTTTGTCCAGTAAGTCTGAAAAGCAGTCATATTTTAAAAGACATTGTTTGGTAAAACTTGTAGTTTGCAATAAAAGTAACAAGAATATTTGTAAGGATAGTCTACCTCTGCATTAATCCCTTTGGGTAACATGGGACTTCAGCTTGGCAGGTTTTCTAATCCGTTTGTTTCAGCTGTATTGTGTTGTTTGCTGTACTAAGGAAAAAGGTTATTTTATTAAAAACTAGAAGTGAGACTAAAAAATAGAGTTATTCTTTCAGCACTTGGTTCCTAGACTCCAATAATCTGGCACAAATCCAAATTTTCTGTGATGGTGCTTAAAAAAAGGAACAAGATACTTCACATCATGACTTAGTCCATGTAACTGATACCTACCATTGCTGTTCTAGATTTGATAAACCAGTCAAATCTGAACTGAGGCGCATTGCGCACACACTGCCTTAGTTCCTCGTACACGTTTTCTTTGTCAAAGCCCATCTTGTGTAACATGCATATCAAAAATCTGTCTTCCTCTTCTGTGTAATTTTTCCCTTTGTTTGTTCCATATTGAATACGCAGCTGATGAAAAGGTGCTTTATACCTTGCAATCTGAATGCAAAACAAAAATAAGGACTATTAAACATACAATATTACATCAAGGATTTATCACATGTTAGTGTAGATTACTGATACATGGAATACTATCTATGCTATATAAAAAGACAGAACTCCCATCCCCAATGATTCCTTTTCTGAAAGGATTTCGAAGACGTCAGCTGCCGAAAAGAAAAAACCCGCAATGATTACTTTGGCATCAAGGGCTTTCTTGATACTGATCCTCCGCTGAATTCTTGCCTCTCCTCGTTCAATTTGAGCCATAATCCTCTCAATGTCTTGTAGTTCATTACAACGTTCCCAGAAAACAGCTAAAAATGCAAAACACAATTCGTAAAATTAAAATATTTTTCTCTACTCTTACCACTTCACTCAGTTGAGGCACTCCAGCAAAAAAAGGAATGCAGCTCGTGGTTCCATTAAATCTTAAAAGATTTACTAATACTCTCCCTTTTATTATGCTAGCCAAGAAATAAACTTGCACAGACCCTTTATTCAATGTCTTTAAAAGTTAACTGTAAGCAAAGGTCTAATAACAACTGTAACAAAGTCTACATTCAACCTAATTAATGTAAAACCCTGAAAAAATTACTTTTAAGGATACCTTTTCATAACAATGGCAAAACAAGTTATAGCTACTAGACTAACAGTGAAACATTCATATTTCAGTTTTCACTAGCTATCTCTAAGGTCAGAGACTACTTAGTCTATCTGTTATAAAAGCTAATAATTTGTGGCTTCTCCGGGGACATCTTTAAGCCAGCCCAAAATAAATTCAACACTTTGAAGGGATTCTTGTGGAGCTCTTCCTTGTTAAGCTATAGGAAGGGTATGGCAAAGTTAAATTTTACGAAGGCATTTAGTAAAATTAAATCCAAGGATGAAAGAGGAAGAATTCTGTATAATTAAAAAGTTCTGTGTAAATACAAAAGACAAAGATACAGTGTACTACCTAAAATAGCATATATATTCATAGCATAAAAAAATCACTACAAGACACCTTCATGATTCCACAAGACCATGTTGTCAACGTAAATTAACTATACCAAGTTCTAAATTCTGGCTAAGGAGGGATAAAGGCAGCTGAAAGCATATTTATATGTTTTTTAACAGAATTAAGTCTTCTGAAAAGAACCATCATGTACTTCAAACAAATTTTTAAAAATGCTTATACACATCCAAATCTATATCTTGTGATTTTAAAAGAACATGTAGCAAAAATTATGGTGATACCACGTGATTAAGAAATACATTTCAAAATATCTCAAACCTGAATACTCAATGACCTCCTCAGGGGACTTTCCCTCCACCTCACGGGCAATATTGTCTATATCGTCGCGACCATATTTCTCATTAGCTTTAATAAACTGGTTAAAATCTCTCTTATTCCAGTTTGTAAAACCCTGTAAGCAGCAAGAGATCAAGAAAGCATTACTAGGTAGAAGGGAAACATTTTGCAAAATTTTGTCTTATGTATGTATCATTTGCTCCAACTGGCAATGCCTCTGCAATGTCACATAATCACAGCGGTTATGGAAATTCTGAAAGACCATTAAACTTGTATTATCCAGGTTTTATTACTGAATCATTAAAAGTCTAAAGAGTTATTTTTGTGCATGACTCCACCTGCATTAGTAAGAGCTTGTTACTCTTCCTTTTTTTTTTTTTTCAACTTTTTATTTGGTGTTTCTTCAAAGAAACAAATAAAATTACAGTAACCTGTCATTGAGCTTAAATCACCCTCAGCAGATACAAGCAACAAATGTCTTAGGAGTATCGGGTGCACCAATGCAAGCGTCATTACAGGTTCTTAGAGTAGTGCGAGTATCCAAAGCATGAGCTCCCACTTCGGACATTTACAAACCTTGAACCAGACAAACAGTTGGATGAAAGCACAAGTATGTCAAGAAACAATCTCCAGTCCAACAGATGCAATCGAATGGAAACTCTATAGCATTGTCAAACAGAAAATCTGTTATGTAGTGAAGAAATGAATCCAAAACTGAACAACAGTTAAGTGAGATGCAATGCACAAAAACATCATCCAAGAATGAGACATTACAATTTAAAGACAGGGAAAGGAAAAAACATCAAGAACAAACAAACAAACACGAAGATCACATGCCTGAACAGCAACTTGTAATGCATCGAGTTTCTTTCATTACAGAAATACATTTACAAGGAACTCTGTCAGTTCTCCAGCTGAATAAGCTCACTCCACAATTAGATAGCATCTTTACAAGAGGTCTAATATACACAATACAAATATTTCTTTTTAAACAATAACAGCAGTACTGACATGCATATCAGCAGTACTTAAATATTTCCTCTGCTATTAACAGTCACATTGTGACCTTGCAAATTTCTTCTCAAGGTACACTACATCCAATTCTTTTTACAGAAAATTTCCTGAATCAAAAAAAGCCTCTTACTTTGAGACACACCTTTCTCCTTAATAATTAGCTTTTAATAAGCCTACTCAGCAGCATAACAGTCCAAAAAGTCAAGAAACTAGCCAGCAACAGAGATTCAGTCCCAGTATAAAAGGAACATGCCTAACAACACAACTGAGACAAAGTTAATGGGATGTGACAGGTCTTCTACATCTGTGCAAATACTGGATATGTTGATAGAGGCTTGTCCTCTAGGATTCAAACCCTTTTTGATAAAAAACATGCAAGGTAGATGCATACATAAGAAACCCAGTGACTGGATATCTGCATGTATTGCTGGGTAGTGCATCTACTACTTGCCTCGGAAACATTGCAGACATTGAAGGAATAGTAGGTGACTAGGATGTAAACTTGTTCAAGCACAGGAAAGGTCCCTCAAAGCAAAACTAAGCAAAATCATTACACGTTGTGTGCTTTCTTCTTTCTGTGCATATTTATCATGATTAGTATTTATATTCCATACCAGTAAACAATATATGATGAAATATTTCAGCTGTTTTTATTTTACCTGTGTTAGAAGCTTTTCTTTCTCTTCAGTTTCCTCAGTATTCAGAGGCATAGATTCATCTATCTTTTTTTGTTCCTCTTTTTGTACTTGAGCTGCATTTGGAAGGTCAGGATTCCTGGGAACCTAAAATTGAGTGTATCAATAAGCAGCAGTGCAGCAATGTTATTAAAGAGACTGTACACTTTTCTATCAACCTTGGCTTACAGTTTAAAAGCACGTGTTAGCCAGGACTGATATAGTCCACACCCACTAAGCATTTGTTGTCATGGTATAAAAAACCCAAACCCAAACAACAAAAACCACCACACCACACCTTGGCCACCCTGAAGAAACCAAACCACAATAAAAATATTTTTAAAAAATAACTACCAGAATATTTTCAACAGTATCTACAAAACTGTTGCAAAATTGAAAGTATTATCCTCCGAGACAAAGTGATGTATCAAATACTGTCATTTATCTATGCTTGTTCCTTCTTGTCTCACAAGCTCTTAAGGTAAAGTTTATCTTCACCTATAAGTAACAAAAGGTTCCTATTCACTTTTTAAGAAACTTCAGAAAAAAACCCACTGTAGAACGCATGTAGATGGTAAAATACATTTTTTCCAGCTATTAAATATTGAAGCACTGATCTGTACAACAGTTACCAAATGTGTTTTACCTAGATTTGAACCTTACTGCTTAAACCCTTCCTCCCAAAAATAGAACTAGACTTTGTCAAATGTATGTTAGAACTTTGTAATGCCATGCACCCACCATTTCTACACACAATGATTGGGGATATTGCGAGAGGCAGCACCTCATCTAGTGTTAGCTGTCACAGCTCACTGGTCTCATGGCACTTTTCATTAGCTAAGGATCTGCTCTTACACCCAATGGTTTATAACGTTTTATAACTACAGCGAAATACTAAGTTCTGCCAAGTTTACTATAAAGCTATGCACACTGCCAAAGGACAGACCAGACAGACAACGTTATGTCAACAAGGCCTAGCAACATTTTATCTGTCCCTCTCCACATTGACACCAATTTAGTATTTGTGACCTTTAAACTGTGTATTGCAACTCCATACCATGCCGCAGTAAAGAAGCCAGAAACCAGTATCCCGTAAACATTTTGCAGACCTTATGCATTTCTGCAGCAAAAGGCAAAGGAAGTTAAGAGCCGTTTTAAAGACCTGGCTAAGAAACTTTCTTGGCTTTGGTGATTTAAGTTAAGACTGACACATAAAGCTTGGTCTCTACCTACTTGATACCTTTTGATATTGTTTATGGCAGTCTTCAGTATTAATAACAAACTCTCTTCAGATGGAAAGTTATCCTTCCATTACAAAGCAGAACAAACGTAATCATATTTATCACTTTGGCCTCCAGTAAACAGCCATACTAAGTTTTTAAGATAACAAGTACTCATGTTCAACCTATCCAGTCTGACAGACTTCGTTAACAGGGCTGAAACACCTCTCTTTTTACATGCATGTTGTCAACATTAGCAATTCTCTCATCCTTATTTGTTGGAGCATTAATTGAATAATTTCTTTCTCTGAGCTAATTATACTTCCTTTAATTCTTATCTTAATTCTAACCTGCCATCCACATAAAATTGTTTTTGCTTCAAACTACATCTAAGACACCTTCTGCTTTTTCTTAAAAATTTATTTTGCTAATATTAATTCTACTCTTTTGCAACACCAATTTCCTACCTGTTGCTTTGTATGACAAGTTTATGTTCTCCAACACATTTATAAGCGATTTCTTCTTCTGCAACCTGCCACGATTTACTCAGCCAATACTGGCCAAGTAATGAAAATCAACATCAAAACAGAACGCGTGTTCATAGCTTGTCCAGTAATGTCAGCAGGGAAGAGGAAGAAATTCAGCTAAGGCATAGTAGGGAAAAGAAAAGTCTGTTGTCTGATTTTCTTTTTGTAGTAGTAATATATTCAGAGTTCTCCACACCTTTAAACATTTTGCATCCCAGCAAAATGCTAGGAAAATTGATGTTCACTTTACTTATCTTCGTATCAACACAAAGTCAACTTCAATATTACCTTAAGTTACTTTCTGCACAACATATACAAAAGCTGTAATGAAAAAAATCTTACTCTGGAAGGTGATCTTATATAAGCCAAAAATTATTTTCTCACCTTAGACCACATATCACACTTTTGTTTTTGAGAAGTATATGAAGCATCAGAACTGCCTCTGTTTTTTCTACTCCATTTTATTGTTAGGAACCCACCACAAAACACAAAGCTACACAGATATGAAATTTTTAATGAATGAAGGAATTAGTTTACTTTTTCTGTTCCACAGTGGAACAGAAACAGGGGAATAGCGGTTTTAAGCCATTCCCTTCACAATGGGAAGCACTTTGCAAAAAATAAGATCAAAATGATCTATTTTTTAGTTGCAGTCTCATTTACTTCATTTAGCTTGTCAAGGTTGCAGTAAATCTGCAAAGAGGAATACAAATACATTTTACTGATCTGAAGAGGAAAAAAAAGTGCATTACCTTATATCCAATAGTCTTACGATAATACAGAATTTCTTTTTCCAGAAGTTCAAATAATCGTGGTGGGAAAAACTGGAAATCCTGAATATTTGGTTGTTTTGGAGGTCGTGGCGCCTTCAAAAATACACAGGTACATTAACATGGTATAAGCCTGATTTCTGTGCAATAAAACTGCCATGATTCAGCAGCAGTGGCAACGTATCACTTTGCAAATACATTCATTTTATTACCAGTACATGGTGAGAGCAGGGGATGCAACATGGGAGAGAACAGCAGAACATAAAAAACCCTCCGTACTCGCCAACTTCTTACCTTTGGGACTTTTGGTTCGCTAACACGTAGCGCTTCTCTGAAGTAAGCATCAACTGCGTAATTAGCTTTGCGTTCTCGTTTTGGAGGCTCTATCCATTCCATCATGCTCAGCTACACGCAGAATAGAATAAAAAGATACTAAAGTAACTGTAGGCTTTCCTAAAGCAGCAAAAATAACAACTAATGTGGCACTGCAAAACAGGAACGTTTTTGCATGGCAAATCTAATGGTTGTGCTCAACAACATGGATATTACAACAGAGCTAGGAATTGTAGCCTATTATAACACGTATTTGAGCATATAAAAGATAATACACAAGTAAGGCAGTGCAGTGGCATGGATCCCTTTACTGCAGATAGCTGAGTAATGTTATGATTCCATCTACCAAAACACAATGGAAGGACTGGGGATTTGGGCTCTGAATTCTATAGTATCTTGTGATATGAGTGAATTGCTTCTCCTCTAAGTATCATAATGCGTAACTTCTACAGAGGCTACAACATCAGCAAAAAAAAAAAAAAAATCATTTAGCAGTGAATTAACCTTAACTAAACTACTTTAATCAAACTCACTAAAGCATATTTCAAGACTATGCTGTATTTAGCTGGCTTCCTGTAATTAAATTATCAACATGAAAAAAGAATCTCATGTATATGAGATCCCACTCTTTTCTCATCAAATATTTTGCTTTTCTAAATGTTTCTGCAAAATTGGTAAGAAACCTGGGTTAATATGGCGTTCTGTAGTTAACAAACAACAGTTCTCATACCTGATTCCAGATAAGACCTTAAGGGTATCTTGACTATACATCCCATACAAAGCAGAGACACAGAGGTAGAATCAGAATAGTTTGGGTTGGAAGGGACCTTTAAAGGTCACCTAGTCCAACCCCCCTGCAATGAGCAGGGACATCTTCAACTAGATCAGGTTGCTCAGAGCCTCGTCCAACCGGACCTGTAATGTTTCCAGGGATGGGACATCTACCACCTCTCGGGGCAACTTGTGCCAGGGTTTCACCACCCTCACTGAAAAATTTCTTCCTTATATCTAGTTGAAATCTACCCTCTTTCAGTTTAAAACCATTACCCCTTGGTAATGGGTAACATTGTGGGACCCTGAGTAATACCTCTTTGGATGATCCCTCTATAATTAGGTAAATTGTTGTACAAACAGCTCACATTAATGCTTGTGACTAAAAATGTCACTGCAAAAAAGTCTTAAGCCCAAATTCCACATATAAAATCATTATTGGGCCTGTTTTTTCCTCTCAGTTATGTGGCAGTAAAATAATACTGACTACAGCGGCATAGTAGGAGGCAATAGTATTTTAGCTGCAGAAAGGATAAAATTTGAGCAATATTGTCAGATTTTACTGTGAAGAAAAACAGTGGGACTGAAAGCTAATTTAATAAAAATTCAGAATATTGATGCTTCTGCAGAGCTAAGTGAATTTTTCAGTAGCTTCTTACTTCTCTAGAATAATTTTTATAGCCATAACATTTCCAGTATTGCCTTTATGCTTGCATCTCTACACTAAAGTCTTAAAGAATTTAAGAAAGCTTACCTTTTGTTTTTCTCTATAATCTTCACCTTCAAAGTTGTATAAGCTCATCTCTGTGTCCATAGTGAAATTTCGTAGGGAGCTCTCCCCCATTTTCTGCAATCGTTCATTCATTTCAGCTGTCTAAAAATACAGGAAGATACTTTTAGGCTCACTCAAGCTGTTCTAACTTTTCTGAATAAAACAGCTTTCATCATTACTAAAACATTCTCAATGTCTTTTTCAGCTTTAAACTTTTACTTTAATTTTTCTTGTAAGGAGAGACACCCATAGCACTTTTCAATTTTGAACAATCTGACTCCAAGACTTCTGATTAAACTAAAATTATTACGCTGGGACATAGTCCTACAACTGTATGGTTTAACTTTAAAATTTAAATTAAGTTTATCCCCAACTCTTTGGAGCTGAAACGGTAGTTCATTCTTCCACAGAGCTACCTATTCCCTAAGAAAGTTCTATAAAGGTTTTGTGTCTATTGGAATTGTTGGCATAGAATTTACATCTTTCTCAAAGCCCACAAAATAAACAGTGCTTAAGATATGGCGCATACAGTCTGAACTTTGAAAATAATTATAAATCACTAATTCTACTCCTTCAAATTTTTCATAAGCTTTAAAATATTTATTAACAGTAAAGTAATAGTTGGGCATAAAAATAGATTTACATAATCAGATTTAATTTATAGTTTGTGCATATATATTTAATGTTTGACACATTTTGAATTTTCTACAAAACTATTCTCTAACCTTCTTTTCACCTCTTTCTAAAATAGTGGTTATATCTTCTTCTGTCAGCTCACTATCTTTGGAAGCAAAAACATGCGTGGCTCCATGCCGGATCATCTGCAGCATTTCATCTTTCGCCAGTTTGTTAGCCTGTTGGTCTATGAGCCTTCCTAAAATTAAAAGAAACATGTTGAAAGTTATAATACAAAAGTTCCAGGAGGCCCATGCAAACAGTGGATTTTTTTAGACCACTGGCAGAACAAGAAAGGAAAACCAAAAGAACCATACAGAAAAAAATATGTTTCACTTGAGCTGAAAACACAGAAATTGGGAACTTCAGGGAAAATAAAAAAATAACAACTTTGGATCAAGCCATAACAAAGAATTTTTCATATTCGGATAATCCAAATGTTATGTTTAAGGTTATGTTTAACTCTTACAAAGTTAGTTGAACTTTTAAGATCAAAATCCTATTTCAACATGAAAAATTACAAGGTATTCTGTAATAACCATTAAGTAGTACTTAAGATTTTTAACACTCACTTCACTGATTTCAACCCAAATCTCTGTTTTTCCCAAAATTCTAATTTCTGTCCCAAAATTTCACTTATCCTATCTCATCTCTTCACAGACCATCAAAATTTTGACCACCATCCTTTCTGTAAGCCCACCCTTTTGGAAATACAAACCACCTTCAACACTCAGCTTGGGAACCTTAGGTTTTGATAAACTATTCTTCCAAGAGCTTCTAAACAAAGACACACAAAGCGGTTTCAATGTTCAGTAAATTCGTATGTGGTAAGAAGCACATCTATATAATGATTTTTATCTGGCATGGAACATATGTTTCATCTTTTTAACATATCACAAAAACTAAGTAATATCTATTCAGCTTTAGTTTGCTTTCCTCATTTAGCTTCTTAGTATAAGTCTATGCCCACAGTATTTAGGAAAACATGATTTTTTTCAAAAATTTCAGCTGAACAAGTGAATAACTTATACATTATGGCTTCTTAGGTTGATTTCGCGTACTGCTATTATACACAAGGCCTGCTTTCTCTCATACTGTACATTTGTACAGTTATTTAACCCATAC
Organism: Phaethon aethereus; assembly: GCF_964289735.1. Classification (NCBI taxonomy): domain Eukaryota; kingdom Metazoa; phylum Chordata; class Aves; order Phaethontiformes; family Phaethontidae; genus Phaethon; species Phaethon aethereus. Next base: position 4,929,694 of record NC_138586.1, on the reverse strand, counting down.
TTTAAGGGACTGAACAATTCTGTTGCAGACAAACATATATAGCAGTTGATACCTTGTTGTATAACTATAGAATCCAGTCTCAGTTTTATTTCAGCTCTTTCTACAATCCTCTCTTCAACAGTATTATCAGTGATTAGTCGGAACACCCGTACTGGTTTCTTTTGACCAATACGATGCGCACGATCCTAACAAACATAAATCAATGAGTGTTCAGCAACAAAAAACTCACAAGCAATAGACAGTCAGCTTGCTATACAGCAGAAACAGTAGACTGAAACTAGTATGTATTTCTTGGTTCCTTGCTTATTCAAGAGTATACAAACACATAAAACTAGTATAGTAATATTTACTTGTATCTGACTACTACACCTTTTAAGTTTGGGTCATTCTATAGTAACAAATGCATCTACCTCATTGTAAATGAGGATAACTGAATGTCTGTCTAGACGGCAATCGGGAAGTGGAGATACAACAGTATATACATATACACATCTGCACTGCTTTCAAACTAATTCTCTCACTTGACATAGGTATTGAAACTTTGGCATTCCTAGCTTGAGCATATTAATTCCATGGGCAAAGTCCATGCAGCCACAGCTGCAATACTGTTGTCCCAAGCTAGCTACATTAAAGCATCAATATGCAGCTCACGTAGTACAGGTACAATACACAGCAAATGAGATTATATGTCTAACATATTCTACTTATTTTTAACAAAACTTGTGTTTATTCTCTCTGGAAAACATGAATATTATTTTGTCCTCTTAAATAAAAAAGTTAAACAACTGGCCTTCAAGCTGTTGGTGCCAGGATTTTCGGACTTTCCTGTAAACATGACTCATTAAATAGTTTACTCTCCTGCCTAAAATTAATTTCTTCCTAGAAATTCTACTAAAGCTTACAAATCACACTTATCAGTTTCCAGGAACTCTGTCTACTATTGGTAGTCAGCATGCACATCAAAAGAATGAGGTTATTCACAGTAAATATTTGATGTGTTTAAGGACATTAACAAAAAAACACCTCACACAAAACACATACGACAGAACAAATATCCCAACTCTCCCAATCATGCAAGAAGGATCATGTGATTTTTATTGCACATGAAACAAATTATAGATTTGATTTTTTGATATTCAGCACTCAGAAAGAGAAGATTTTAGTATGTTTAATGCAAAGATAAGGGTTGGTTTTCCCCCTGGTCTCACCACTGAATGACTTTATACTTATGCAGAAACAAGGTGGGTTGCAAAAGCGTAAGCTGCCCAGAAGGGAGGAATATAAAGCTGCATGCTTTTAATTCTTTGCTATTATTTTGGAAACAGCTCTCTCTTATTCTTTTACTGTTTTCTTCTGGAAAGGCAGAATTAAGAATAATTCTACGGATAAACAATTTTGATACAGTATTTTGACAGAATTAATCTTATTCAGTTATAAAAATAATTAATAAGACTGACATTTACAGAGAAAAATCTACAGTTTTTTCAACAATTTTGTTCATGCCTTTTTTATTCAATTCCTTAGTTTCTTGGTATTAAACACAAAAAGTAAAGAAAAATAACAAAAATGCAAGTTCTGAAAACACTTATACAAAATAGAACAATGACAACTTTAACAAACCGATGTGTATTAGGAAGTTAACTCACCATGGCTTGTAGATCTACTTGAGGGTTCCAGTCTGAATCATAGAGAATAACCACATCAGCAGTTGCCAAATTAATTCCAAGACCTCCAGCTCTGGTACTCAGCATGAAAATGAATTTACTGCTGTTGGGAGCATTAAATGTGTCTATTGCTTCCTAAAAGAAAAAAAAAGTGTCACTAAAGTATCAGAGTTTTCAAACAGGCTTACAATATGTTGTTGGCTTTTCAATGAAATTTCTTCAAAAATTCACAGAATTTTCACACCAAAACTGATTTTTTAATAGAAGTAAGAAACTGTAGGTTTGCACAGGTGGAAAAATCCATTTTGAGTCCACAGAATATTACATTTTTCATTTAGTTGAGGAACAAAGGAGACCTGCATTACTGTGGCTTTTGGTGAGGAAAAACCCTTAGCAGCCTTTTTAAAGTATAGCATTTTTGCTTTACTTTAAACAATGGTGTAGCTACTTATACACACACAAATAACAACTTCTTAATAATCTAGTATATAAAACAAAGAAATTTCTTGTTTATATACGATTTTCTCACCTCTCTTTCTTCATGTGGTGTCTGTCCATCAAGTCGGCAGTACTCATATCCACGCCACATGCAATAGTCTTCCAAAATATCCAGTAAGCGAGTCATCTGACTAAAAAGTAGAACTCTGGAACCTGACAGAACACCACAGAAGATTTTGTCATTGTTTTTATGTTTTCACATTAATCTTATCACAGAGCCTACTATAGAGCATGAGTAAGAATTCATGTGAGATATTCTATACTGTGCCTAACAAGTCTTTCTTCTGAAGTTACTTTTCTTGTATTGATTTAACTTCTCCTCAAGATAGGTTATTTGATAATTTAAACAGAAGAAATACACAGCTGAAGAAACAGAACATTTAAAACTACGGTAAGATAAGTGGCTGACAACTGATGTGCACAGACAAACTAATCCTCTCATCAGAAATTTTCTTAAAGACAGCAGAAGGGAGGCTCTGCTCTTCCTTTCTTTCTACTTCTCCAAATTACTGGTCTTCCTCATCATTCCTGTAAGACTTCCTTCCCTCCATGTGTTAAGACCTACAGAAAAATGATTTTCAACAAAAACCTCACTGAAAGTCATTAATACATTCAACTGGAGGAAAGACAAGAATGCAATTTTTCAAAGGTAGTTTTACATACAATGAGCATTCAGATCGCTACTGTTCATAAACAGTACCCACCTTGCTCTCTGAGTTTTGCTAGCAGTTTATCCAGAACTAACATTTTACCGCTGTTAGTGATGAGATGCGTGTCAGTGGTGTAAGGAGGGCCTGGTTCAGCACCGTCAAATAGGTAAGGATGGTTACAGCACTTCCGCAACTGCATCAGAATATTCAGCAAACGCATCTTATCCATTTTCCCAGCTGAATTCAGGATATCAATATCTTTCATCAGGATCCTTGTATACCTGAAGTTTTACAGGCAATTTTGAAAAACTCTCAGTTTTTACTTGCTATTTAAAACATGAATGAAACCCTGCAATATCCCAATTACTTACTGCTGGATGTAGGAGTTTGCTTTATTTATATAATATACATAATATTATTATGAAACTTGGCAAAAAATTCAGACTGATAATAAGGATTTATAAATCCATACCTAAACATGAAAGGCAATTTGTCTGTGAGTGACAATGATCTGTCATTTATGGGGTTATCTTACACTTCCATTTTAGAACTATGAAGTGGATTAATTAAATACATAATTTGTTTGACTGAAGCTGCTACACTGACCTGGCTCCTTTCCTCACATCTCTTCTGGGTATGTGGCTCCTCAAGGTTTTATTTTAATTTCAGATCAGACTTTTACTAGTGCATACATACTTGCATCAAAGGAGGAAACTTAGTAGGCATATGTTCTTTCAAATAAAATTAAGGAAGGAAAAGAAGTTTCTGCTCTCTTCCTCCCAAACCTTTTCATTACCCTTCCTGAGATCTTTGTAATGTACATCTTTAAAAAAAGGCCCAAAGACAGCTATAAATAGGCTTTCTCCACCTGACTGTCTTAACATGAAACTACAAGGAAAAACAAAAATCAGTATGAAGAGCTGTAGTGTCCTTTATCAGAAAAGAATCTTACTTTGATGTAAATAACTCACCATTCCCTCTGCATTTTGCTGAGCCCAAGATAAATTTTTACTTCCTTCTTTGGAGGCAAACTCTTTTCTACTTCAGCCTTTATGCGACGTAATAAAAATGGCTTCAGAACCTACACAAATTAAGAGTTTTTCCACAGATAAATTTATAAAATTGATTGCCTCAAATACAAAATTAACAGATTCAATTATCTGATATTTTTTCAGAACTAATCAATATTGCTGTCATGGTGACTCCTTAAGAAAAATTCTGCTGAAGTCTGCAAAATGAAATTGTCCACTAATAGGCTAAGTTCACACATAAATATGTAACACTAGATAAGGATTGTCATATTCATACCAGTTGTTAAGAGTCAAACCCATAAGCTTATAAAAATCTATTTATTACCTTTTAACATAAGCTTTGGTACGTTTCCACTAGCAGCATATACAAAATACACCAACATTTCAAAGATAAGCAATGTACGTTGTACTTCCTTCTGGTTTGCTTTGTTATTGGATGATGAAAAGTGTCTTTTATCTCATGCACAGCAAAACAATGGTAAAGGCAGGCCTTTATTCACACCAGCATGACATGTATCAGTATACTATTCACAATAATAAATAGTTTCAAAAAGATTTCAAAATTCTTCATTTTCACTTTTTATGTATAGATCTTGTCCGCTTCAAACAGTAACGTTACAAAAAGCAGTATCTGTAATAGTAAGTTGCAATACTTAATTCATGAAAATTCTGCTGGGCATTTCTAACTAAATACCTTCACATTCATCTTCTCAACTTTGAGATGAAGGAGGAAATAATCTGTTTTTCTTTTTACATTGTGTATGCTAATGATGACACATGATTACAAGCTCTAATTACTTACAGCATGAAGTCTTTCTACAAGTTTCTGATCACCAAGACAATTTTTAGTGTCGAACCATGAGTCAAAATCCTGCAGTGAGAAACAGCACAATTGCTATGAACAGTTTATCACCTGTAGTTTTCACAGACACATATTGACTGTCTCTCCCTCCAGCTCAGAGTGGCATAAATCTTGAGACAAATGACTTCTATAAGTGAAAGAAAAATCAGTCTGCAATCCTGTGCCAGCTCCTCAGCATATTATAACATTCACGTCAATTGAGTAACTCCACAGACAAAATACTATTACTCTGCTTAATTTACAATGTAACACTCATCACAGCAGCATCCAAGTTCTTCTCCTTAGTGTTTGTGTAATGATAGGGCAAGAAGGTAAAAAAAGAAAAAGAAACCAGAATCCTTAAGTAAATGAGATGGACAACAAAGTAAAAATAATGGAAGCAAGCAGTACAACAAAACATTAAAAGAGGCGAAAGATGACTCAAATTCTAAATGACAAAAAAGCTTACGCCTACTTGGATGCTTCATGTTCTTTATCCTGCATTGCTTTCCCAAATTTTGTTCCACTTTGCATAATTCTTGAACTATTTAAAGTATTACATTTGCTTTTACTGGCCTGAGGCCTTATCTGCACTAACAGAATGCACTGTTTTAACTAGGTAGAGCAAAAAAAAAAAAAAAAAGTAGTCTATAGTTAGGTAAGGCATAGAGTTTCTACTGAATCCAGGTCTTCCACATCATTTGTCTCTTACTAGGCTGGTCATTAATCTCGTCTGCAGAAAGCAGCCTGGGAATCAAAATAACAAGAACAAGACTGTACTTCCAAATCTCAACTTACATCCGCAGAATTGAAGACATCAGGTAAAAGAAAATTGAGTAATGCCCACAGCTCGTGGAGGTTATTCTGTAAAGGAGTTCCTGTAAGCAGCAATCGGTTTGTTGTCTTGAACTCACGTACAATCTCTGACAGCTAGAAATACAACAAATAGTTATCATCACCATGTACATTTAAGCATAATGAATTTTCATCAGTTTCTGAAACCTGAAATAATGTCAACTGAATTTAAAGACAGTGAGCTACCTATGAAATTCATATTTGCCACCCAATAGCTTATGGCTTATATTTTTAAAAAAACACCACACCTAACACTTTAAATCTGCTAAAATCAGACAGAATCTTTTGTGTCAAATTATCTTCCAAGTATCAAATAATTTTGAGTTTACCTTAGACTTCTCATTCTTTATTCTGTGGGCTTCATCAATTACCAGGTACCTCCAGTTAAATTTTTTGAAGACTGATTTCTCTTTAATTACCATTTCATATGATGTAACACAAACATCCCATTCACCAGGCATCATAACATCACGGATAAAAGCAGCCTAAAGCAGAACAATTAAATTAATAAACATTTATAAATATGAACAATTTATGTGGAATTCAGTGAAACCTCTCTCTGCTAACATTATTGATGCATTCAGCTAGCACACAAAAAAATGGGTCTGAAACTGCTTTTCAGTAACTGAAAGTTACTGTAACAAAAACCTTCAATCCTTTGTACTTTAGGCACAGATCACCAGCTGGGGTTAAGCAAAACAGAAATTTTCTCCTATTCAAAATTAAATATTTACTTTTCAGCATAATTTTTCTGTAATTTAGATACAGTACATACTACCAATTGGGAAAAAACCCTCTAAACTAACTAGTCCAAAGACACAACCCGCAAACTCACATAGCTCACTCCCATCTTCTCTTTTTCCTAAAGATCTCCCTCCTCTGTCCCATCTCTATTTTGTAAGGGATATGTATCTAGGCATATAAATCCTAGAATGATTTGAAAGACATAAAAGAACATCACCCTATGGAAAAGCCACACATGCAGGTCTCCAGGAACTTATTTAGCAGGGTACACAGGCCACCCTCCAGCACCTCAATGTCGTTGTAGTGAGGGGCCCAAAACTGAACACAGCATTCGAGGGGCAGTCTCACCAGTGCCAAGTACAGGGAGACAGTCACTCCCCTACTCCTGCTGGCCACACTATGTCTGATGCAGGCCAGGACGCTGTTGGCCTTCTTGGCCACCTGGGCACACTGCTGGCTCATACTAGGCCAGCTGTTGAGCAACACCCCCAGGTCCTTTTCTGCCGGGCAGCTCTCCAGCCACTGTTCCCCAAGCCTGTAGCATTGCATGGGGTTGTTGTGACCCAAGTGCAGGAACCTGCACTGAGCCTTGTTGAATTTCATACAACTGGTCTCAGCCCATTGACCCAGCCTGTCCAGACCCCTCTGTAGAGCCTTTCTACCCTCAAGCAGCCATGTAATTCATATGAGGAGCCACAGAATTCACAGGAACATCCAGCTTGTTGATCCGCTTCCAGTTAGAAAACCAGCTTATACCTATTTTAATGCCTTTGCTATGAAAGATGAAAAGCTCTAAAGCAGAATCCTAGTTACAAGACAAGGCATGGACATAAGACACAAGTAAAGAGTGGGAGAAGTCACCTAAAAAAGGTGAAGAAAGAAGTAACAAAGTGAGGGCAATAAAGGAAAATGAATAAACACTGTCACAGTGCAAACACAGAACAGATCAAAAAAAAGTGTAAAAATCAAAAAAGGAAGACAACAGAAAAAGAGGTCAGACAGCTGTACTTTGATCCCGGTCTATTATTTCACCTATTGACTTGCATTTTTTCCTCATAGTTACAAGCATAACATTTTGCATTTTCAGCACTAATACAGTTAAAGATTACTAAAAAATACTGTAATTAAGGAAGTAGCTTAGGGAGAATTCCACATACCCAAATGTTAGCTTTTGACAAATAATGTGTACACCTTTGAAATGCAGAGCACTTACTCTGGCGTCTTTATCTCCAATGAGGCAAACAGCACGTAATGATGGAACCCAGCGTTTGAATTCATTCATCCAATTGTGCAAAGTTGATTTTGGAACCAGGACCATGTGTGGCCCAGGAATGTTTCGGTAATGCTTCAGATAGCCTAATAATGCTATTGTTTGCAGAGTCTTACCAAGACCCTGCATTGACAAAGAGAGGGGGAAAAGAAACCTGCTGAAATGAAATATTACACAGCAGCAGTTTCAAACAATTTTCGTACTATATAATTCTGCCAACAAAGTTGTTTAAAGCAAACTACACAGCAAATTTTTACAATACCATTTATTTCATTGCATTACAATTCCAGTTGTGAAAAATCTAACTGTTGTAGAATGATGCATACTACTGCATATATGTTAAATATTATAGGCACTTCAATGTTGAATTTTGCTCAATCAAAAATTCCAAAAGATTACTGCTTACCATTTCATCTGCCAGAATGCCATTAACACCATTTTCATACAATGAGATCATCCAGTTCAAACCTCTAACCTGATAATCTCTTAGTGTTCCTCCTTTCACATCTGTAAATGTAAGATTCCTCTAAGTAGAAAAATACTAATTCTAAGTAGAAAATTTTAATTGTGATCTGCTCAGATTTTAATTACATCAAAGCAATCACAAAACTGTCAATACAATACTTACATGAAGGAGACTCCTCAAATCGAATACACACATTAGATGTTTTTCGACTCTCTGACAACAGCTCTTCATCTTCTTCCTGTTCTGTGCGCCTGTGACGATAACTAAAGAAAGAATCCAAGATCCATGCTTATATGAAATAATTTCAAAACACTAACTATAAAAATCAAAAGAGACAAATTATAACAGAAACAATCGTTGATCTACAATGTGTGTGTTCTAGTACCCTGACCAAAATCATATCCTGTTAGTAAGTTATTCCTTATGGTTCATTCCAGCTTTAATTAGAAAGGCTGATACCAGGCACTCTCCTCCAGAGCCATAACTATACTCTGACGAGTTCTCTGAGGTACTTTTTAATGAGCAACACAGCAATACAAGACACACATCAGTGCTGGCCTTTGAATCAGTTACTTGATAACTATACCATTCAGAAGAATCACATTTTAAATTTTTTTACATTTAAAAAATAGAAAATGACATTTTGTAAATATTCCAGAAACGAGTTGCTTGCTATTACAAGACTACTCAGAAACACTACATGCAAGCTATGCCTGCATTACTGACTAATATAGACAGACTGGTGGAGAGACACAATTGGTGCTGAGGATCAAACATCCAGATTACATGCACGTTGTTTTGTTTTATCCCAGTCTAGCTCCACTCTGTCCCACTGACATGTCCACTAGCAGCTGGAACACATCAGGTACATTTCTGGAGTGCATCTTCTAGTTCAGTGTTGCAAAAGAAATTCAATTCATGTGCTCCAAAAATCACTCCACAATATGGACCAAAGTATGGTAAGTGGCAAGAATCAGGGATTTTACTTCAAAAGTGTATTCCTGATCCAACGTCATACTAAAGTTGATGGATCACCATGCATCACCATCAACCATCTTTTAAAGAAATCATGATACACCATTAATAGGTAAAGTTCTGGACTTAGTTAAAGCACAATCTCTAAGCTACTAACTAGCCATGTTAAAATGCATAATTTGTTTGAAAACATAAGAAGTCAGAAATAAAAATAACACATACTCCCCAGCTGAAATCAAACTCTGTTTTTCATCTTTCTTCATCCGTGGCCGTCCCAGCTTGACTTTCAATGGAGATGTTGGCGATTTTTGTGCTGCAGGCTGAATAAAATGTGCAAAAAGTTCTGTCTGCTTCAGGAGGAATTCAAACCTTTTTGCTCGATCTGCTTTCTAGTTTCCAAAGTGGGGAGAGAATTAAAAAAAAGAAAAATCAGTAACTTTTCTTCATTAAAAAATGTATTTTTATTAAGAAACAGAATTCAGGCACTGGTGAGAACAACTTGCATGAGGAAAGACTGACAAAACCATCTGCCTACTGTTAGCTAACTCAGAGGGCTACAAGCATCATGAAACAGCTCCTGAGCTGCTTCAGCTTACAGCTAAGCATGAACTGCTTTAGAGCACCCAATTGTAACATGTCATAGTTCAAATGATCCTTCATGAATACCACAGCAATCTGGAAGACATGGCAGGACTTGATAACTTCAACTCATCCCCGTTCAAAACACAAAGATTAGTAAAACAACCCCCAAACAGTTTACTTTTATAGATTGCTTAAGTCTGTATGGCACACCAGAAACTGTGAGGTGATGCTTTAAAGGACTGTCTACAAAAGATAAAGAAAAAACTAAGGTTCTGACTTGTAGTACAGGATGAAACCCTAATCTTGCTCAAGCCAGTGGCAAAACTTCCATCAGCTTCAAGACTATTAGGATTTGATCCAAGGCAACAACATGGTAACTCTGCTTTTAGAAGCATGACTAAAGTAACAGATGCACCAGCTCAATACTGCTTTCACTGAAGTTTGTGAATTTTGCTGTCAGATTTCAAATTTCAATCATTTCAGTTTTGCCATATCAATAAGGCATTTGCACTTCACTATATAAACACAGCAAAACATATAGAATCATAGAATCTTTGGGTTGGAAGGGACCTTTAAAGGTCAGGTAGTCCAAGCCCCCTGCAATGAGCAGGGACAACTTCAACTAGATCAGGTTGCTCAGAGCCCCATCCAACCTGACCTGGAATGTTTCCAGGGATGGGGCATCTACCACCTCTCTGGGCAACAGGTGCCAGTGTTTTACCACCCTGGAATGTCTTCTGTATTTAAAAGGTATCATGTTACATAACTTTTAAGAAGTATGATAAAATGCAAATGCTACCTGACACAATACAATTGTTATCTCTATGTTTCTCTATGTATCGCTAATTGTTTCTCTATGCCATTTCTAAGCATCACATAACACTACCACTTAAAGCAATTTTCATGTGATCTCGTTTACATACCTTGATATAAACTACAAAAGTGCAATTGTAGTTCTGTACCATAACCTTTCTAAGGAATATACAAACAACAGAAAGCTTTTCTGCATGTTACTTACATGCAAGTAAAAGTGCTCTAACAACAATAACACGAACCAAGGAAAAGGGCAATAAAAATGAACCTGATGTGCAATGCATCATCTTGCCACATGAGGGCAACACATTTCTTTTAATAGTGAACAGCAAATAAACATCTTCACAAAGATCTGAAAAAAAAGTTACTATTATTTTTCCCTTGCATTTATTATCGGACTATTTGTGTAAGTAGCTTGAAAACAAATAAACTGTAAATACCAAGTAAAACTTTTAGGGGAAAAAAATTCTAAAATGGGGATTAAAGATGTGGATGTTTATGCTCATACAGGGTAAGAACAAATCCATTCAGAGGATTTATATTAAACTAATAATACATTAGGACTTTGGCAAGATAACAGTAACTGGTAAGGTTCTCTATTGAATGCCACAATATACTTTTTGGCCTGCAAAATTATTGGCTGGGTGTAAGCAGCATGCCTTGATAAATAGTAAAGATCTAGCTCATGACTGCACAATTGATGAACGGTAGATTTTTTTGAGACCTATTCCTTTTCCTCTTAGAACAACTGAACTAACATTCTAATTTAGGAAAGACATAAATTCACTATGTATTACAGTGAAACCAAGTTTAGTTACTTACTCAACTCATTCTCAATGAACAGATTTAGTTGTGTGTCTTCTCTTTGGCTAAAAATTATGTATTCATACAAGTAGGTATCATTTTTTCTATGTCTAACAGCAATACTCTTCCCTGACTTCTGTGGTATCCAATACTTTCAGAGTCTACTGTAATTATTAGGCATCCATTTAACGTTTAAAGCTTTTAAGAAAAAATGCAGCAACATACATATACCAGCTTCAGCCAAGAGTTTACTACATGTGTCATTCAAGAACAAATCTTGTAATGTCCTCCTGGTTTCAGCCTCTTTGTAATATAGAGGTTATCCTGCTCACTCTCCTCTCCAGCACTACAAGCTCCCTTCATTTATGTCAGATCCTCTTTTGCATTGTTATGGCACATATATTATGGGACATATCAACATTTAAAACCATTATGTTTTTATATGATGAGAAACTGGCAGCTTCAGTATTTCTCTCGTTTAAGAAGTAGCTTAAGGATGCCTCTGACATGACTCAAGCGGTCATCAAATAAAACCATCAGAGACAGTTTCAAAACCGAAAGGGGAGAGTTCTAAATATAAAATGCAATTGAACAGAAACTCCTTGTCACAGGAAGGTTTGGATAACTAAAACTACATAAGGAAAAAAAACCCAAGCAGACAAATGCATGGCGCAGGGGAACCCAAACCAAAAATCCATTGACAACTACTGAGCATAAAAACCACAGCCTCCAACTCCAGAAATCATGCAGACAAAAATACTTGGAAGAGTGGGACAATGTTTAACAGAACTATCACTATCTGCTTCCTCTGTTCTCACATTCTTCACTAAATACCTACTGTTAGAAACGCCTCACTGGACTAGGCATTTAAATGAACCTTGATTTGTTTTTCTTTTCTGACACATCTAGTCTGCAATAACTCCTTGTACTGTGTTGATCTAGTTCAAGCAAATAAACAAATGTCATAAAAAGCCGCAGTATGTTTTGTCCTGAAAACACTTACCATCTTCTCTTCATATTCTGGGTCAACTTCTTTTTCAGGTCTAGCTGCCTTTGGAGGAAGTTTGAGTTGAAACGGGGGATCATTTTTCTGGAATTCAAATTTTAAACACTTTATAAGTATCAGCTTATTTACTACAGCAAAAAGATATCAAACTGAAAAAACCTATACACTACAAGATAAGCAAGCTACTTTTTAAAAATACTTATTTCAAAATTAAGTGACCGCATTAAACATATTATTTCACCCAAAGCAGAACCTGATATCCACGATGAAACTAAAGAGGAGATATGACCAGGTAAAATATAAGTTGAAGAACTGTCTCATCCTCGTGTTTACCTCTACAAATAGGATCCAAGTTGAAAGCATTGAAAGAAAGTACTGAAAGAGGAAGAAGTTTAATCTTTCACAGACATCCTGCTTTAAATGCATAATTAAATTTAGTATCTTGAAAAGATGTTTTAAAAGTGATTTCTAAATGTAAAATTCCTAACTAAATTTCTGACACTTGCATCTTGGTTGGGTTTTGTTTGTTTGCTTTCACTTCTAAATGAACAATCAGAGTTCATTTGGAAATAGAGGTTTCACTACGCTTAGCCATATACCCAGGAAGAGAGGCACAAATTAAACAACCATATCAATCCATGCAGCAACCACTGCATGGTATGCTCTTAGATAGTTGACAAAGAACTACCTTATTTACTATATATGCTCTTAGATAGTTGACAAAGAACTACCTTATTTACTATAAACAAAAGAAATTTAAGAAACTGTAACAAAAATGGCTGACTTTTGCACTTTATGAGATTAACTTCCGTCTTCAATTGGGAAGCTCAAAGCAGGTTTCCCCAACTGCAACCGTTACATGCTATATTAAAAAAAAAAAAAAGCTGGCAAACAACATGATATTGGCAAAATATTTTTTAAAAAGAGAATTGTGGGAGAAGTGTTTGGTGGATTTTTTTTCTCCCCAATTCAGTATTTGAAGTATGTCTTTTTATGCATGTCCTGCAAATAAAAAATTTTTTAAAAAAATCTTTTTTGAGATGCGTATAAAAATGTTTTTGAAAAGCACTGAATAATCTGAAAGGAACTGCCAAAGTGCATGCCTGTATAAAATGGGACAGAGTAGAGCCTTAATCTGACAAGCGCTTTAAGTATCAGCCTACTGTAAATACATTAAAATGAAAAAATAATTAATTTAAACTATTCAGGATCAAGTAGTAAAATCAAATTAAAATGGGACTAAATATGTAAAAGTCTGTCAAGCAACACTACACTGAAATTTCAGAACTGTTACTGATACACACATATACGAACTCATTCTAACTTCAAGCACAATCATGCAAATGGGAGGAATATTTTCTGCAGTCAGAGATCACCTTTTCAGGTTTTGGCCCAAAGGCATAATTCTCTGCAAAGGTGAACAGTACGAAGCGTATAATGAAGCTGCTTGACAATTTAATGATTTTTATAAATGCATGAGTGCAGCTTTGCAAGGCCAAATAACTGTGTTGCAAATAGCTAGCATGAGCTTTTTCAATCATACAGGTAATCAGCTCATCTCAGAAATCAATGTTAGGAGAGGAATGTTACACCAACATGCCAAAGAGCAGGTCATATATGTATGTGTATATTCACACCTCCACTATATCGCTATATAACACACACTCCAGTAAGAGAGACTGCCAGTGCTAATATCAGGCCCAATCCTTGTTGTTGAAGTGACAAAATACTGCTCCTTAGAGGAAAACAAAATTGACAGCAGGCCACTTCAGATGTCTCCCTCACTTCCCCTGGAAATAAATTACATAGACATGTGCTACTGGAAAAAAGTTGTCTGTCCACCACAGGTAAGTATGATGTTTCTCCTGGACAAAGCAGAACAACTCAAGCTTACTGTAACTGCAAGTTTTCCAAGTAAAATGGAATGCAATATTATTTTTCTAAGCCCCAAGGCAGAGGGCTCTAACGCCAGTTCTGTTGTTACTCAACTTTCCCCAGAAGAAGAAAACTTATGGTGGCATACAAACCAAATTTATTCAGAAGTAAGTATTTGTGAATAACACATTCCAAGTTAAAGATGTAAATGAACTGACATGTAAGATTACTGCAGCCACAGCACTATAAAATCACATCCTACACCTTATCTTGCAAGGCAAAAAAACAGTTTCCCTGCCCGCTCCCCCCCCATTGCAGTGTTTCTGTGTCAAACATTGATGGCCCCAAAATATTAGAAATAATGAAAAGGAGACTGTCAAAAGCTGATGAAAGAGACAAACAACTTAAGACACAGGCACCCCAATACCCTTTCACTTCCTCACAACTTACAAGGGAAAAGAATGTGCTATAGTTTCACTAAAATGCTAATTCTGTGCTGGTGGAACTAGATGGGTAGTAGGGACGAGCATCATATCCAAACTTGCTTCTGCATAATGTTCTGAGTTATAAAAATCTACACCTTCTCAATTATTAAATTTTGATATGAGTAAGAATATGTCTGTCTTACTACTGACTGGATCATGTACCTATACAACACAGAACCACAAAATATTTCACCAAGTCTGTGAGAGTTTTACACCAGAAGCTTTACACAATGCACCTTCATCACTTAGACGGCTGACTAAACAGAAAGCAGCAGGATCAGCAGAACCCTCAGTGCAAACAATTAATTAATCAGCAAAAAAGTACTTTCATTTTTAACTCAGGGAGCTAGCTGGTAACCATCTGCCTCTACCCTAGAAGAGTTTTCCATTAAAGATTAAACCTACATAAGAGAGTTAAGAGAGTCCCCTGAAAACCAGTGTCATTTAAACACCTTACAAGAAACATGACCATGCAGCAGTTTCAAAACTCGCAGTAATCCAAGGATCCAAAATACTTCCTCCTGAAACCTGTATTAACTAGCCTCAACAGAGCTGCTAAACTTCAGGCTGAGAGATATTTTAATCTAGTAAGTGCAATAGTTAGTCCTAAATTAGGTGGGTTGTGAACATATAAATAAATGACTGGGAATAAGAACTGCTGCTGCTTTAGTTGACTTTACTCTTGTAACCTGTGCTATTGAGAACTTTAAACAGATGCATTAAGGATAATTAGAAGGACCCCTTTCGTGTTTAACTCATATAAAAAGTGGAAATACATTCCAAATAGTCATTAAGTTAAGACATTGTTTTGGGTACTACTACTACAAGAAAAACTATTTACACTGAAGCAAAACAGAGAAAGGGGAACAGAGCACAACAGGTTATATGCCATTGTTATGCAGATGGTATAACTAACTGTATAGCTATGTAACAAACCTGTGGCCCAACGCGACGTGAAATTCCCCAGTCTGAATAAAAACCTCAAACAGCAAAATCTCCCCCCCCTCCTTAAGAAACATATTGACCAGTATGGCACAGTAGCACAATGCTGATAATACTTGAAAGCATTCACTGCTTTCAAATTCCTCCTCCAGGCAGGCATTCTCTAAACGTAGCATGAACTTTTTATCAGTTGACAGGTGTAACATTTTGCAGAATAAGTTGTATCCAATACAGAAACTTTTTTCCCCTTAGCAGTCAGGTAATGTTCAGAATTACACTGTATCTCACAGCTGTTTGTATACCTAAGTAATGAAATAAAGAATCAAGTATTCTTTTCAGGCAAAAATGGTCTTTCATCAATTGGATTTAAAATTCTGATTACACTAATATCAGTATTTCTGTAATTTCCTCTAATATCGTAAAAATATGACACACTGTCACCACTCTTACTAAGTTTTTATAAGATTCATTCTTCTGGTTAAATAAATCTTGTTCCGTTTCCGAGGATACCCGAATACGTCACTGTTTACATTCTTCGTGCCTTGGCCTGTAGCCTTTCCCCCCCCCAAAAAAGCCTAAAAGGAGGAGGCTGGCAGCCATACATGCTCTTTTCAGGGGTTTATTCTGCATCACGGTTGCATGCCAGCTGGGCAGAGCGAGGGCTGAAGCCTCGAAGCGTGAGGGCCGGGACCGACCGCTTCAGCCGCGAACTCTCCCTCGCCCAGGGCCCTGGCCCCCGGGCAGCGCCCGGCCTCCCGCCGAGCCCCACGGCCCCCGGCCCCGTCCCGCTGCGGGACAGCTCTCCCTGGGGACAGGGAAGCAACGGGGAGGGGCACTAGAGGAGGGGGCAGGAGGGCACCGGCTGCGGGGCCGGCACGGGAGCACGGGCTAAGTGGCCAGTACCAGCGTGCCCGGGATGCACGGCTGGGAAGGGGGCTCCGTCGGCGCGCCTGGACCGTACAGATAGCGGCAGCTGCCGCGGCAACGCAAGGACAGACCGGGGGACCGGCGCGCACGGCGGGGCCGGGGGTGTGTCCGGGCGGGGACCAGCTTGCAGGGCCACCGCGCAGGCCAGGCCGCGGCTCTGGCCCGGCCGGGCCCCTCACAGACCTCGGCAGAGGGGCCGGCGCGTCGCCGGCACCCTAGGCCACCTCAGGGCCGGAGCGGCCGTAGGAGGCGGCGGCGGCGGCAGGGCCAAGCGCGCTCGTCCCCGGAGGCTCCACCGCCCGCAAGGCCCCCCCGCCCAGCCCCGGAGCGGTACCTCCTCGGCGCCGGGCTCCTGCGCGGAGGCCGCCGCGGCAGAGGTGGAAGGCACCTCGCCGTCCGCGCCGGCGGCGCTGCCAGGGCCGGTGCCGGTGTCCATTTCGTGCGCGGCGGGTGCCTGGACCACCGGGGCGAGACGGGGGGCAGGGGGGCGGCCCCACCGCCCCAAACACCGTGCGGCCCCGCCCCTCCCGCCGGCCCGCCCCGCGTGGATCTCGCGATACTCCCGCGAGAGGCGGGGGTCCAGAAGCGCGCGTTTCCCGCCGAGCGGTGGCGGTGCGCGTGCTGCGAGGCGGGGGTTAATGGCGGGGCGGCTTCTGCGCCACAGGCGGGGGACGGAAGCTGGGTCCCCCGTGGCAGTAGTCGGTGGGGCCTTGGGGGACGCTCCCGGGACCAATTCCTGGCCGTTCCCCACTGGATGCTGCACGAGGGGCTGCCCACGGCCCACAGAGGCATTGCTGCTTCCCATTGTCTCGAGTGAGCACCACAGCGCACAGAAAAGAAGGCAGTCGTGGCCGCTACGTACCTCAGCGGTAGCTCTGGATATGCCAAAGGGTAGCATTAGGATGTACTGTGCTGCCTCAAGGCCTCCCCGGCAGCCACTGCATTTCAGAGACAACACCGACTTGGAGGGGCGTCAACTGGCGCAGCCACTGCTGAGGCCTTTTGTGCGTCCCGCCTGCCGCCTTTGTAATCTCCGGAGGGCAGCCAGCCCGCGCCTCGTGTGCAAGGGGAAGGATGCATGCTCCCTTCCCGTGACTTCCCAGACAGGAGTCCCTGCCGCCCTGGCGCAGACATGTAGAGCACATGGACTCTAGGCCTGATGTGGAAGAAGACATGGAGAGCTGACAAAAGGACAAGGTGCTGCAGGAGCCAGACAGTAAAACAGAATGGTATGGGGCAGAAAACTTTCTGTTTGCACTTCGTTTTCCTTGGTTCCAAACCCTGCTGCAAATAGCAAATCTGTTTTCCTAAATGCCCCAGGCTGTATTTGAGAGAGAAAAATCATCTCTTAACATCTGCAGAGCTAAGAGGTACCAGTGGAGCTCCCAAAGCAAGAGTAGCTTATGGGAAAATTTTTTATTTCTTAAGCCATCTCAAATTCAGCAGTGTTTGTGTATTTTGTATTGAAAATGGCACTAATGAAGCACTCAATTTAGTTAGTCGATGCACATATTTCTGACTGTCCATGCGAGACATTCAGATTCTCAGCTGCTGAGCTGTAACTTTGATCATACTGCTAAAGGATTCCAAAACAATCCTTGAGAGGGCAGACTTAAAAAATTGAGAGCTCTGAATCAGCCGTTTTACCTGGTGATTACTTACAAAGGCAATATTGTGAGCATTTTGTCCAGATGAAATAGATGAAACCCTAGCCCAGTATGCAGAATGAGCACTAAAACCTTTCTCATTCCAGTAAAAAGCTCAGTAGCTGTTATCAAGACCTTTTTGCATAACTCAACAACTAAGCTGAGCAAATGGGTTATTGCTACCCACATACACTGCATTTAGAAAGACCTCTGAGACCTCTTTTCCATCCATACATTGGCACCAGTAAGGTGCCATTTTGGGAAGAGCAACTGTATATTTGAACCACTTCCATGACTGCCTGATTACTCTGAAATTCAATATCAAAATTATGGCCCAACACAGAAGAATTAAGCTCTAAACTTCCCTTTTTCATGTTGTGAAACAGATGCAAAACAGTAACAGTGCTGTTTCAAATGATTTAGCATCCTATTGCCTTCTGCATCTCTGTTGCATAGTTTGCAACAAAGCAAGGCCCATAGCATCTGCAGTAACCCTTCCACATGATTTATTTTTAAAAGCTTTGGGAAGTACATTTTTCATAGCACAATTGACTGGTTTTGAAAGAATACTCCAAATAGCTTTTCCAAGCAGGGCTATCTAGAAAAAGAAGTTTACCATTAGCTATGCAAAAAGTCTCTAAGGTGGGAAAATTCCAGTCTATGACGTGTTTGTTCTTAACCTTTACGGAAAATAGCTCACTAACCATTTTTAATATTTGACTTTCCTACTCCAGTTTCAAATGCTTGTAGCTTCTGTTTATGCAAAACACTCAAGTGTTTGTCACAGCTTGCTTTTTACTTGAAATTCACAGGAACATTACATGCTGTACAAAACACTCAAGCTGCTGCTTCTCATGAAATGTCCCCTTTGGAAATTTTTTGCTTATGTGCTTAACATTTGCATTTGACACTTTGCGTAGGTGTTCTTAGTTGCTTCTCTCAGACTTTGTTGTGTACTCCTGTGGATCCACAGGCCACTGGCTGAAAAAATCACTTAGTCATACAGAAGTATTATCATGTGATAATCTAATTAATTATTTTAGAAAGTAGTGAAGTGGTTTTTTGTACTTACTTTATATGCTATTTTTTGGTACTCACATCTTTTCTAACATATGGCAAAATTCCACATAATTTCTCCCATTGTGTTTTTTTTTTTTTTAATGTGGTTGGGAGGCAGGGAGCTAGTTGTCACGTTAAAGTTGTAGATGTAAGTATTAGCTCTTTGTTTTCCACGTTTATTAGTGCTTATTTTACAGTCTACCAGACACAATCGCCACGGCTGAATGTGTAGTGTCCTACACACTGAGGTTTCACAGCAGTTAAGAAAGCCTCCTCTGTCCAACTCAGAAAGATGGCACTTGACATGTTGTATGATGAGAATTATGTTTTCTTGTCAGACACAAAAACAGATAAATTTCATATACTTAGGCTCTGTTAACCACTTTTATGTTTCAGACACTACTGAAATATGTAAAAAGTTGATGAGATACAGATCCAGGGGCATTTTCATTACTATCCAGGTAAGACTGTAATTTTTTTTAAATCTTAGACTGTAGCTACTCAACCTCTTCCAAAGAGGGGACTAATTGTAGTGGTCTGAATTTCTCTAGCACAGATATATTTGGTTTGGGTAACTTTTAAAAATAAATCTTACTATTCTGTGGATTTACTTTATAGGCCAAGTTATTATAAAGGCCCCTTTTGTGTGAGTTTGTGTGGATGAGTTGTATAGGTACCTATCTATGGGTGTGGATGGAAAAATGTTACCAAAAAGCAAGCTGAAGAAAGAAATAGGACGTGCTGAGAGAGAGTGTGTGAAAATCCTCAAGAACTGATAAGAGACCAGTATACCTGTTGAATTCACAAGAACGAGTAAACTTGGTACACCAAGAGTCTGCCAAATCCATACCAGGCCACCAGCATGCACAAGCATCAACAGGTTGTGTAACTCGAACCACAGTCAAAAAGCGATGGCTATGGCTGCTAAATACAAATGAAGCCGACAGGGCTATATATACACCTGCTGAAAAAAGAGGAGCCCTTCAAAGCCTTTTGAGCACCTCAGTAAACAGGCGAGGTTGGTTTCCCAACGGTTGCACAAACCAAATAACTTAGCGTGTATATGTGTAACTGAACCAGGTGAATGCACTGTGTGGACAGTTATCTGCTGCTAGCAGTAAAAACTTAATTCTATGGATAAGAACAGCTTCAATAATAAAAGGTGTCTTAAATACCGGTTGTGATTTGTGTCTTCCCTGACTTGAAAATCCAATTTTCGAGTGGCAGTACCGCTGTCAGGTGCCACTAGGTGGCAACACCGACCTGTACTCTCCTGAGGCCGGCTTGCGGGAGTCCTGGCTTCAAGGGGATCAGGCAGCCTATGTACTATTTACTATGAATGCTGCTCAGCTTCAGAACTGATTTGATCAAGAATAGGAAATATGTATATATAAATCAGTTTTGTAAACCATCTGTTACTTGCTGATGCTTAACTATTTCTAGAACTGTATCATGTATGTTCAGTACCTTCCCCCAGAACGGCAAAACTGTCTTGTTAAGAAGGGCCTTGGATAGGTAGTATCCTCTGACTTTGGGATCTGTTTGCTCCCTCGTGCACATTCAGGAGGCTCTCCATTAAATATCATAGTCCAAAATCCACATCTACTATGATAGTCATTTCTAGCTCAAGTGTACTAGTGTTGAACTTAAACCACAACTGTGTAAAACGTGTTAGCTGTAAGCAACAAACAGCTTTAGAGCTCAGAAACAAACAGGATCTGGGAGTAACAAAAGTGCTCTGAGGTGTTTGCGAGTTGACTTGCATAGATGCCACCTTTATCTGGACCTATGTTAGCCTAGCCCAAGTGTGAGCAGCCGCAGTGCACTAACCACACATTACCCTGACGGCAGTGTTACGATCTTGCTTAAAATGCTTATACCAAGTGTTGCTATTTAAATATTGCTTATATTAAATACTTCCCTTTTCATATCAGTTGTTAACTGGTTCAGAGTTTCGTGGTTGCCTTGGTTAAAAGGACATTGGTGACAGGGCTGAGGAACCAAGTATTCGGAGCCCAGGGGCACTAATAGACTCTGGCCACCCTCCCTGCCCATGAGATCCCTTTCAGCTCAGACCTGGGCCTTCAGGCCCTGTCTGAGCTAACTCTCAGGGCACAGCAAGGGCTGGCTGCTCACTGAAGTATGGGGATCCAAGCAGAGTAGCATGGCCAACAGGGCAAGGGCCTTACCAGCTAGTGTCCAGCCCCACAGCATTTGAGCAAGGAGGGCAGGTCTAGAAACGGTAGCCAGGCTCCACTGACAGTCCAGATCATCAGGTGAGTTTGTAGTAACAAAGCAGATCCAAGATCAAGCCAATCCACAGGTCAGAATTACATCTGGTGAGGGTAACCAGCATCGGGTACAGTCTAGTGATCAGCAGGCAGGTCCAACATTAAGCTGAGCTGAAGACAGTCCTACAGCACAACTCAGGCAGGGACTGAAGTTCCAGGGCTGAGCTCAAATGGGGCTCCTGCACCTGTGGGCAGGGGGTGTAAGTAAAGGCCCCAGGTGAGTCTGGACAGGATTATTAAGGCCTATTCATGCACTCAGGCTGCTAGCAAAATTATATGTCTCTTAACAGAGCAGAAAATAGGCAATATTTTCCTCATCCTGTGTTTCAAGCGTCTTTCAGACAGTACTGCTTTCAAACAGCTCTCCCTAGGCTTTTTCTGGTGTTCGTGCAGCCTCCTATAAATGTGTCAGGGGTTTCCTTGTATCTCTTTGTCTTGTTTCATGGTGTTTCTGCTTCTTACATCTCTTCCAAAATGCAGTTTACAACACAACCAACCTAATGGCAGTCTGAAAATGGCGGTCTCACTACCCTTCTCCAGGTGGGGTCTCGCTCTGTACTGTCCTGTGCAAGCAGTGCCATTCATCTTAACATAAGGTGAGCAACATCAGCAGGGCTGACCCAGCAGAAAACTATATCCTGTGTTTTATAATTTTCCTGCTGGTTTAATGCTCTAAACAGACTGCTATCTGGTCATAAAAATGCCAGAAGTGATACAAGGAAAGGGGTGGGAGGAGTGCATAGCTAGGGGCAGAAAGGAGAGTGAGGCCTCCCTTCCAGCAACAGCTGGCTGCTGGGATGTGAGTAAACCTGGACTAAGTTCACACCCTGGCACATAATCAAACTCCATCTACCACCACTATCTCTGTCTCTTGGTTCTCAAGTCAGCTCACAAGGTGAAAACCTTCCGCCACACATCTCTTCTGCAGTTTTACTTATGGCCTGTGGTTTAGTATGTGCCTCCTATTGCTTAAGTTGTCTTAAACATTTACCTGCTCCCTCGTTTGGCCTAAGCTAAAGGAGAACATTGTATGGAGAAGCTGTTTTCCAAATCTTCTAGGAGGGACTTCTTTCAGTGAAGAAAAGACTGTTGTTTCGGTGAAGTCTGCTGCCTGGCTGGAGTGGCAAGTTGGTCAGAGAAACCATCTCTGTCAGTTTCCATGATTTTGTCTTCTGTTGCGGAGTATTCAGAAATGCCGTCTCCATTCGTACGTCAGTGGTTATGTCCTTACAAGTAACTTTGGTTATGTCCAGGAGCACAATTCTATGCAGTCATGCACTTACCTGTGCAGCCCTGTTTCATTCAGATCCTTATTTCATAGGTTCTCTTCCAAAGTTTGTCCACTTTAGGGTTCCAGATTTTTTCCTTTAGGGTTCCAGATTTATTCCTTCCTCACAGGATTAGAAAGAAACCTCAGCTTCCTCCTCTAGAGCTTACAATATAGAAACTACTTCTAAAATGAACTCTTGGTTTGTGTGTCATTCATTTGTAACCCAAGTTTTGCTGACGATGTCATTTCCAAGGACGTCCATTGCCGCAGAGCTTTGTGGCAGTTCAGCAGATAAGAGCAGTCCAGCCCCTGCATGATGTAGTTCATGGCTACAAACAACAAGCAATTACCTGAATCTGCCTCAGTCACAGACACAAGCACATCCAAGCAATATACTCTGATATGCTTGACAGTAAGTATTCTTATAGAAAGGGTTGTGGGTTTTTTGGTTGGTTTTTGGCGTTTGTGGTTCTTTTTCGGTGGTGCAAGCTTCATATTCATACATCATTTTTCTGTATCAAGTTTTCATTTGATCCAACAGACAGTCTCTGGAGTTGCCAATAGGGTTTGCGAATACAAGACCTCATTCAGCATTGAAAACTATAACAAAATAGCCAACATACCCTTTGTATCGGGTTCAAAGAGCTGATAGCTATACAAATACTCACTGGTTTTTCCCATCTTGTATGCAGTATTGCATTTTTAATTCCAGGTTTTAGCAACCAAAGCTTTACTTGTGATACTGCAAAGGCTTCTAATATGGCTGTATTTCCCAACTACACAATTATTTTGCTAAACCTTTTTTCACTTGGTATCCACTTTTTTTTTTTTTGTCTGTGTGTTCATTTTCTCAGTGGGAGAGCCAGAAACTCTCACAGTTTGGTAAATTATGAAAGTGAGAAGACTGTCATCTCTTCATGAATGTGATGAGCCAGATTTATGTGATCACATTAGAATGTGTTAATTTACTAAGCCTTATCTGCTGCAAAGATACCTTAATTGCCTGTATGGATACCTTTAGTCCTTTGCAACTTCGAGAATAAACATAGGGCTTCCTTCCCCCCACACCATGTTTCTGTGTTCCTGACCCCTTGCACTGTTACTGGTGTTTCTGCAGGCGAACAGTGGGTTAGTTCAAGGTTATAAAAAGCAAAATTTGAGCCGAACAAAGACAGTTACTAGTTTTTTTTCTCGGATCAGCACAGCAAAACGACTCAACTGCCCACACAAAGAAGGGCCAGTGCCAATACAGCAAGGAAACAGATACATGGCAAGATGGAGGGTGGGATTGCAGCCGCACTAATTTGTATAAGTTTAAGCTATCATAAACCAGACTTTAATAAACAATGTTACAATTGCGTATTCTGTCATGAGCTCCAGATTTTGCCTACCTACAAACGACGTCATGCAGATTTAATATCATCAGGGATTCCTTTGGAGGTCATACAATAATCCCTGATGTAATAAGCTACAACTTTGCCAAAACCTGGAGCGTTGTGTCAAGAATGCCCCTGACCACAAGAAACTA
This sequence comes from Phaethon aethereus, assembly GCF_964289735.1. Lineage (NCBI taxonomy): Eukaryota > Metazoa > Chordata > Aves > Phaethontiformes > Phaethontidae > Phaethon > Phaethon aethereus. The sequence goes on along the minus strand of NC_138586.1, from coordinate 4,905,472 downwards.
GTTTTGTTGAAAGTGAAAGACATTTTAGAAGTGATTTTACATCAAAGCAAAAGCTGTCAAAAAGAGGTTTTTCCATCTGAAATAAATTTGAAACATACTTTGCTGCTCACTGCAATGGCATCCTTTTCTCCCCTAATCTATGCAGTGGTTTTACAATATTTAAAACCTGTGAATAACCTGCCCATAACAGAGGCAGAATCCTACGAGATTTTGAGTATTTGTGAGTACCCAGCAAGCAGGCCAGTGCAGTATAGCCTTTAAAATGCTTTCTTCACAAATTCTCTTCTCAAAATAAATTATCTCTTTATTAAGCAAAAGCCTGTTTCTGTGGGTTTGATGTCACACTGTTATCCCTAAGCTGATCACAGGCTATTTGTAAATGTAACAGTTCTTGTTCAAAGGTTTTAGCACGCACCAGAGTTTCCTTTAAATACAGGAAATGTGCAGAAGGATGCTCTAAAGTAGTGCTTCCATTAGCTTTACAAGCATGGCAGATGCACTGCACAAGGCAAAAACCATCACTTTAGCTGCCACAGGCTTTACCCTGCTGTGAAAATACTTTTAATCCTGTCCTTTTTACCTATTTTTACCTGCCAACATCCACTCACTGTGGGAATCTAGACTGAACCTGTTACATTTTTCAGAGTACTATCCATTTCTACTGAAAGATCTGTTAATCTAGAGTAGCTGTTTTTAGTTTATCCTAGTCCGCATAGAATCTGTTTCTTCCCTTCCCCTCGCTCCCCCATTTTTTTGCTCTTTTGCTTCCCTGACTGCCTGGGCCTTCTTTCTTCCTCATGCTGTAATGATTCTTCCTTTTTGTAACAGTTTCAAACACACAGCTGCCATCAAAACAATTCTTCCTTTCCTGCATTTACATTCTTCACCCAGGGCAACCTTTTACACACATAGTTCAGTAATCTGGTCTGCTTGCTGTAATACCCTCTACTCAATCATAATTAAATAAAGTAGTATTTCATTTTTCCTTTGGTTACCTAGAAGGGGAGTGTATCTGTTTTGCCCACTGTTTTGCCATCTGCATGAAAATTTCTCACAAATCACAACGTAAGAGGTAGGGTTCCTATAACGCTCAGTAACACGTTTTTGAGCAACATGTAGAGAACGGAGGCAGACAGTGCCTGCGTTAATTTTCCTGTGTTCATTTTCTCATCTCTCTGGAGTGTTCACTGGTCTCAGTAACTACATTTCAGGGAAGCCGAGACCCATCCTGCCCTTCATGACGAGCCTTCCACATCTGTGAGTCTGAAAATAGCTAGGTAGATTTTTTTTCATTTAAACATAAAACTACAGACTTCTTTTTCCATCTCTTTCTGCAGACCTTCCTGAGATCTTTCTTTAAGCTTCACATCCAATCTTCCTGCTGCTCCAGATAGTTTGGAGTAAACTGGTTTCAGCAAATCCTCGCTTTCAGGAGATTAAAATTAAAATTTAATAATAATTTGCTATTTCTGATCTGGAAGAGGCATATCATAATGTCAAATAGATTATTTTGGATCTGTGACTGTTACAGATTTGACTGTGTCATATCACCAAAATCTATCACCTCTGCACAGGTAAATTCCTCCAAATTGCCACATAAAGTTAATCAATAAAAGGGCTGATACTGATGCATATGGAGAGAGTAACAGCCACAACTTGCTTGACCAGCTATATAGGCATCATAAGATTGTTTACTAGTCTGCAAAGAGAAGCTGAAAAGTAGCAAAAGCACAATTTTTAATGTGTGCTTCCATGGATGACAGAGAAGAGAGAAACCTATCTTCTGGCAAAAGTGCCAGACAAGAGGTTTGTACCAGAGTAGGGCTCTGGTTTTTACCACCCCCATTTTAGAAAAAGGCAGTTGTACATTTGCAAATAAATACGCTATTCAGCAGAATGCCAGCTCTTCCACCAGTTACTTTCCTGAACAGGAGACTTTCCTATGAGATGCTGGATGTCTGCTGCTGTTTCCCCGAGGAGGTTAGTGCCAGAGGGCGTTGGTCTGTTTTCTGAAATGGATTGACAGAGTTCTGCCTATGTGTCATGAGAGCTTTTGGTAAAATTAGATTCTGCCCTGTCCATAACAATAAAGGCCATACCCACATGCAGCTTGCAGAGTTCATATACTTCCTGGAACAAAACCACAGCAACGTTCAACTGTCTGTTTTCTTTTTTTATTTTCACAATGGCTCCTGCTTCCAGAGCAGGTATCTGACCGTTGGGTCCCTCTGCCACTGAGAGCCTGTGGGTGACCGAGTACATGGCCCGGTTCGGACAGAATATATTCGTCAGTTAAGCAGTGTCATGCAGACAGGGTCAGCTCATTCTGTGCCAGTGGTCAGGCTCCAGTTTTGGTAGTTAATTGTTTAAACAACAACAACAAATCATGTTGCTCTGATGGTCTGTGTGCGTTCCTCTGTTAGACCTGATTTGTATGGTGAGGACAGGCTACTGAAAGGAAGAGAAGGGGCTGAATTATCCCCTGTGACTTTGCTGAATTTGTCCTTGTGAATGGAAAGAGAGTGAAATATTTGTCTGCAGGGGGGAGCAGAGTGGTAACTGTCAGGAACAGCTGGAACATATATACTGTGTCATGTCTTTTTGTGGTACCGGGCTTTTCTGCTTGCTGTGGGAATGCTGCAGAGGCATGTTAGCATTTTGCTGAGTAAGTGTGGTGCGAGCTCCATATGTAAACAGGGATCAGTTACTAGATGACAGAAAAGGGCTGCTCTCCCAGGGCTATGGCTGCCTCTTGCATGCACCTCAACCTTCACAACCCCTGCGGGGTTTTGTAAGTTAAATGTGGGGCTAGATTCTGGGTAAAATATATGCTTGTGGGAATGTCAGTCTAGTTAACTCCACAGTCTCTTCCTGCTTTGATACCTATAAATTTGTGAACAAAATAAATCCTCCTGATTCTTCCGATTCTCTCCATCCCAATTATTCTGCTGTCCACAGGGGAGCAAGGACTTTCACTGCTCTCAATATTAATAATAACACCACCAGTTGCTCTGCAACATGGAAATGGGCAAGCTTAAATAGCACACTCACTTCTTTAAATCAGTTGCCTGTAGGGTCATGAAAGAATTTCTCATCAAATGCAATTAGCCAATTTGTTCTCCTCTGTTTTATTAGTAGTCAAGTGTTGTTCTTCTCTGAAACATCAGTAGCCTGAGTTAGGAAAGGAGTAGACCAGTACTTTCATGATGCACAGAGAATTCCTCGTAGGTACCTGGCTGATGTGAATTACACACACATTCAGGGCCAAACTGGTCATGCTTACTCTGGTCTTTGCTAGTGGCACATCTGAGATTAATCTGGTGAGGAGTGTATTGGGTTTGCGTGGCAAGATTTTGGTAGTGGGACAGGGGCTAAAAAGGTGGCTTCTGTGAGAAGCTGCCAGAAGTTTCCCCCATGTCTGATAGAGCCAGTGCCAGCCGGCTCCAAGATGGACCTGCCGCTGGCCAAGGCCAAGCCCATCAGCGATGGTGGTAGCCCCCCTGTGATAACATATTTAAGAAGGGGGGAAAAAAACCTGTGCAACACCAGCAGCAGCTGGGAGAGAGGAGTGAGAACATGTGAGAGCAACAACTCTGCAGACACCCAGGTCAGTGCAGAAGGAGGGGCAGGAGGTGCTCCAGGCGCCAGGGCAGAGGTTCCCCTGCAGCCCGTGGGGAAGACCATGGTGAGGCAGGCTGTGCCCCTGCAGCCATGGAGCTCCACGCTGGAGCAGATCTCCACCTGCAGCCCAGAAGAGGTCCCCATGCTGGAGCAAGGGGATGCCCAAAGGAGGCTGTGACCCTGTGGGAAGCCCACACTGGAGCAGACTCCTGGCAGGACCTGTGGCCCCATGGAGAGAGGAACCCACGCTGGAGCAGGTTTGCTGGCAGAACTTGTGACCCCATGGGGGACCCATACTGGAGCAGTCTGTTCCTGAAGGACTGCACCCTGTGGAAGGGACACAGGCTGGAGCAGATGGTGAAGAACTGCAGCCTGTGGGAAAGACTCACGTTGGAGAAGTTTGTGGAAGACTATCTCCCATGGGAGGGACCCTGTGCTGGAGCAGGGGAAGAGTGTGAGTCCTCCTTCCCCTGAGGAGGAAGGAACGTCAGAGACAAGGTGTGATGAACTGACTGAAACCCCTATTTCCCATCCCCCTGTACTGCTTGGGAGGGGGAGGTAGAGAAATTGGGAGTGAAGTTGAGCCTGGGAAGAAGGGAGGGGTGGGGGGAAGGTGTTTTTAGATTTAGATTTTATTTCTTGTTATACTACTCTGATTTGGTTGGCAGTAAATTAAATTAATTTCCCCAAGTCAAGTCTGTTTTGCGCGTGACAGTAATCGGTGAGTGATCTCTCCCTGTCCTTATCTCAACCCACAAGCCTTTTGTTATATTTTCTCTCCCCGGTCCAGCTGAGGAGAGGAGTGATAGAGTGGCTTTTGGGGGCACCTGGTGTCCCACCACAGTCAACCCACCACAAGGACACTCTGGTGTGATTCAAATAAAGACAGATTCTTGAAATTTGATTGAGACATATCAGAACATGAGTGACCTGTACAATTTGTGTAGAACAGAGAATGATTTTACCTTCTGGGGTTTCAGTTTTATGTTTTACATTTTATTTATTTTTACTTTCTCTGTAATCATGTCTACAGTTCATACCCATGAAGGCTTCTCAGATTATGACTTTGTTCTAGGAAGTGTCACAGCAAGAAAAATATTCTCTTTTGTCAGACTTCGAAGATTTTCTAAGACTAGCTCTGTCTCATATAGAAAGAAAGAGAATTTTATCCTAACTACAAGTCATTTTGGTTTGGGTTTTTCAGTGGTCAGTCATTTTTGAGAACATTCCTGTAGCTCTGCCTACAGCAGATTTGGAGAGGCAGGTACCACTGGCTGATGTTACTGTTACCCAGCAAAACTTGATCTCTTTCAAGGTAACCATGCAATATGCATAAAATAAAAACTTTAAAAGCGAGACAAATAAACCTAAGCAAACATATGTAATTCTACACTTTCAAACCTTTTGGCATTGCAATAATATGAAGAGAAATAATTTTTCTTTTTAAACTTTTTTAATTAGGTTTTGCCAGTGATTTCAACATATATATTTAAAACATACTTGAAGTCCGAAACTAAATGCTAAAGGATGAATGCAAAAGCTGGAACTAAAATAGAACACCCCAAAATGAAATGTTCAGCCAAAATCAATTTTTCTTTCTTCTTCTTCTTTCCCTTCACTTCCCATTCTGTTTCCAACCTCAGCTCACTCTCTACATATGTCTTCAATGATAAGTTTTAAAACAAAGACCCTGTCATTCACCATTGTGATGAAGGATTTAAGTAAAGAATTTTATAATTTAAAAGTGGTTGAAAAATTTGTGTATGAAGCAGGACAAAAGTGAAATCCCACTTCTTCCATCAGGGCTAGGTACTATTCATTTTTAAGCCTGCTATTGTCAAACAGATACGTGTGACACATTATCAGCACAATGAAAATAGTTAAGGTAAGAAAATAACTTTATTTGCTCTTTTAATTTTTGGAGCACAAATGCCAAGGCACAGCAGCTTTCATAACAAACATGTTAGCCCCCACATGCTCTGCTTAATTATGATTTCTGGCATCCTGTATTTCCCCTGAGGCTACTGGCACCATAAGTAAACTGGCACAGATTTTATTTATTCTGAATATGCTGAGCTGCAACGTAGCTCAAGTAGTTCGGCAGGTGCTTCTCAAGCAGCTGAGCCGTTCCAGCAGTGAGGACAGGAGCCATCTGACAGAGGAGTGCCACATCTAGCTGGGAACAGAGTCACTGTACCCCTCCCTGTCACCATGGCTACCACTCAGCAGGCATTTTTTTGGGCACAAGTGCCAATTTAAGCAACTGCTGATTTCTTGCTACTACCCCTGTATCACCCCCTCCGTTGGTCAGGTACGAGTGTGTCATAGGCCACAGCATTTACCGGATCAGGAAACTAGTCCTGATCCAGCTGGAACATAATATCTTTTTTTTTTTAACTCATTCTTTTCTAAACAGTCAAGTTTTCTGATTCAGTTCATCCTGTAGCCACGCAATTCTACTGTGCCTTTGTAAGGGAGGAGATGACAGAAGTGCAGGGACGAGTGGCTTAAGAGATGGGGACTACTGGTGATTTAAGCAGCACTATCACCAAGTGCAAGCAAAGATGGAGTCGGAGCTTTCCTTAAGGCTGTGGTTTGGTATTTAGTGTTTGGATCCATTTGGTGGTCCAGGTTCTCGCCACCCTGTCCTGCCACCTCCCCATCTCCTCTGCTGCCTTTTTGCGAGTGGTTATGCAGCTGCACAAGGGACCTGACAGGGGAACCCATCTGTCTGAAGAATGTCCCGTAAAAAACGGGTGGTGTTATGACGCTGCAGGGATAACACATGAAGTATACCACAATTCATTTTATTTTGGCAGACTAATGTTTTAAAGCCTTCAGGTTTAAGGCTATCAAATCTGTCAGAGTGACACAGTCAAGTCATGTGGCAGGAAAGCGTGACTTTCCTTGCCTAAGTGAGTTCCATGGCTGGATGTGTATCTCCAAGGAGAAGCGTTACAAAACCTTGCTCAAAAACCTGCTATTAAACATGTGAAGTTGTTAAAACATCACCGTGGATAAAGGATACATGGAGCTGAGTGAAGGTGGTAGTAGAATGTCAGGTTGGGAATTAAATAATATCACAAGGCTGCATGAAAGTCACTCTCAAACAAAAGCCTATCTAGAGAAGTCAGAGCACATTTGAAATAGATTGTTTATAGTTTATTCATGATAGTTTCCATTTATGGCAAGATTCTTTTAATACCGGTGATAATGTAAAGCACTAGCAACAGGGATGCTATGAGTTTATACAGATTTATTTATATTGTTATGTTAATGTACATAAGGCATATATTTATATATTACACGCCATTTGTTGTACGTATTATATTAAATACAATAAATACATATTGCCACAAGATTTTGCTTAAGATCTTGAAAAGCACGAGCATGGTTTCTAGTTTGTCAGATTCCAGCAGTGACACTGCAAGCCATTGTCAGCCTGCGCTGCCGAAGAGCTCCAGCAGAGATGTGAAAAATCCTGTGAAAGCATTAAACTCTCACGCAGGCCTGACACCGCTAAACACACCTTGCAGAGTCAGACTCCGCCGCCTGTGCTGTGCCTGGGCAGAGGCATAGGAGACTCCTCAGAAACTCATAAAACCCAGTGAAGAACCACTGCGTCCACTTTAAATCTGTCAGTTATAAGCAACTTCTTAAAAATGAACACAAGCTGCCCTGTCCTTGAAAAGCCAGGCGTTTCCCATCCTGGAGAGAGGCACTAACTCCAAGGCTATCAGCGCTGTTTTGCACTCTGTGGTCATGTTTTTCAGTTGTGCGAGTGGAATGGCAACCTGCCTCCCTGGAGTCACCTTGGAGAAAGTCTGTTTCTAAAGAGTCGGCGATGATGTGACCGGAAAAATCAAGTTTATTGGTAGTAAATTCATAAGGGGGACCAAATGCCACTGTAACATCTTTGAATCCAAAATCTGAAGAAGTTTGCAAGTAGGGGACCAGGCCAATGGCAAAGCCGAAGAGGGAGCCGGAGCGCAGCAGACATGCGGGCTGGCACCGCAACCGCTCCGCCAGCGCTGCCGGTGCCTCCATCGCCAGGCCAAAGCCCTTCTCCCGCCTGTTGCGGCCAAGCCCCGCCTGGGGGGCACCAGGCTGGAACAGTGCTTCGCCAGGGCCCCCCACGGCCACCGCTCCTCGGGGAGCTCGGCCCTGCTGTCAGCATCCCCGCGGCGCCGGGCAGCTCCCGGGGCACGGAGCCGGGCAGCCCCCGGGGCGGTGCAGGGGGCAGCGCCCGGGGCACGGAGCCGGGCAGCCCCCGGGGCAGTGCGGCGAGCAGCCCCCGGGGCGTGGAGCCGGGCAGCCCGGGGCGGTGCGGGGGGCAGCCCCCGGGGCGCGGAGCCGGGCAGCCCGGGGCGGTGCGGGGGGCAGCCCCCGGGGCGCGGAGCCGGGCAGCCCCCGGGGCGCGGAGCCAGGCAGCCCCCGGGGCGCAGAGCCGGGCAGCCCCCGGGGCAGTGCGTCGAGCAGCCCCCGGGGCGCGGAGCCGGGCAGCCCCCGGGGCAGTGCGGAGGGCAGCCCCCGGGGCGCGGAGCCGGGCAGCCCGGGGCGGTGCGGGGGCAGCCCCCGGGGCGCGGAGCCGGGCAGCCCCCGGCGCGGTGCGGCAGGCAGCCCCCGGGGCGCAGAGCCGGGCAGCCGCCGCGGCGGTGCGGCGGCGGCGGTGGGTGTCGCAGCCGCCGGCTGCGTGGCGGCGAGCCCCGGCCGCCCATCACGTGCTCGGTGTGTTGCATTGTGTTTGCGGCGGAGGGAGGGCTGGCCGTGTCAGTGATCAATGTCATGACTTCCTCCTCGGGCCGGAGCCGCAGCGGAGCACAGCTGAAGGAAGCTGATTACTGCTGGTTTCAAATTGGCTGGGAACAATACGGGCACACGCACGCAGCCCGCACCCTGGCTCCCGCGCCGCCGCTCCGCGCCGGGGGGGGAAGATGAGCTCAGGGGACGTCGTGTGCACTGGATGGCTCATTAAATCACCCCCCGAGAAGAAACTCAAGAGATACGTAAGTGCAGAAGCTCTGCTGATATTTTTTTCTCGCTAAACGGATTTCAGCATGTGCTCGGTGTCTTACTCCTCCTTTGAAATGTCTCGCTCGTTTCGGCTTCGCCCTGGACCAAAACAAAAAGATTTACAAGTCCGTGCTGCTTACGGAGTATTTTAGTTTCCAACCCTATTCTTGTGCCCTATGGAATTAACCTTTCCCGGCTCGCAATATTATAATACTTCAGTTGTTATGCAACATTATCTTAGGTTGAAAACCACATTTCGGTTTCAGTTAATGTTGCCGTAACTAACAGAATTGTTGTAACAGAATTTCAGATGTCACTTTTCCAGGGAAGGGCAAGAACCTCCTGAAAAAAAACAAAACAAAAAAAACCCAACAACCAAAACCTAGTACTTTAAATTCTGAGGCTCTGCTTTGTTAAGATGCTCTGTAATTTCTATGACACTTGCTAAAGGCAACATCTGCAATAGTTTTATTTACCAATTTAATATGCCAGATGCAGTCGCTAGCAGAAAGCCTTACTTTTTCTCTGTGCTTACTTTTTCACCTCTTGGTGCTAGAAGATGCCATGCTGTAAAGTTCCTGGTAGCTGAAAGGTGAGGGGGGCTGGTGAGAAGAAGCGAGCGCTGCGTGCATGGAGAGCTGCAACTGCATTATGTGTAAAGGGGGCCCCTTGTTTCGTTCTGTATCTGCCTGCCTGTTTTTCTTAAAAAAAGAAAAAAAAAAAAGGGTGTGTGTTGCACACATAGGAAACTCTATCATTGCAGGGCTGCGGGGAAGGCATTCCGGGTAGAAATAAATGACCCTTAAAAAATTGCTTGGGGCAGCATTAAAAATGTAAGCCCATCGTGGGCCATTTTGCATACTCATTTGTGATGGTTCTTCATCAGGCATGTTGTTACTGTTGGTACACTTTTGGAACCAGGAATACTCGTTTGAGTCACGCACTTCTAAGCTAACTTAGCCCAGAGCATTGCACTGTATGAGAAGGATGCCACCATATGTGTCTATTGCACTCCGGAGCCATATACATGGCTTACATCATTTGTTGTATTCACTTCTGTTTATCAGCATTTTTTCTGGACTGCTGATGTTGGCTTTTTTTAGTAATATGAGGAATAACTGTCTCGTGAAGAATGTGGTACAGATCGTTTGGTAATGCTTTTTTTCTTTGCACTAAAAACTAGGAGAAAGGATTATTTACTGATCTTAGAATTTACTCTTAACTTATTCTAAGCCAGAGTTTCTTCTTTTAGATCACAGTATTGCATTGAAATGGCTGAATATTTGCTTTGTTCAGTTAGCATTTTCCAATTCTAAAATAACCACAATGATGTGTCTCAAGGGAGCTGCAAATAAAATATGGATATCTAATTTTTGTTATATTTTGTAACGAGTGTACCAATAGCACTGTATAGCAGGCACTAGACAATGTAAGAGCCACTGATTCACCCAGCTGGGATCATTAGTAACTCTGTCAGTGAAGCTATTTTTGATGACTCAATATTCATAAAAGAGCAAAGTAGAGAAAACAGAATGTGATAAAGCTGGGGTTTGAAAGCCCCCATTATATAGCCAAGATAATAGCCCAAACAGGGGCTCTGAGCAGCTCACAAGGCTAGTTGCCGTCTGCTCTGCTCAGATTTTGCACTACAAATCCTAGGGAAATTGGGTCTATTTTGGGTCTATATTTGGTCTATCTGTTATTCTTCAAACATCAACCACTAGATTATTAGGCAGATCTCTGCAGATTAGGCTTTGTTTTCTGGTTAGGAGGATCAACTACTCCTTTGTCCATAATAAAGCAGAAGGAAATCTGCTGCAAGTACAGCAAAGATTAATGTCCTTTCTCATATGACTGGTTGCACATTGCTACAGACCAAATGGAAATTGTCTCTTACCCCCTGTAAGCTATTTTTTTCCCCATTCTTTACACAATTTCACCATTACAGTAGCTTGTGCATCTTGCACTTTGGTGGTAGATAGCTCAGGCTGAACCACAGTGACTGCTTAAAAAACAACACAAGCTTTAAAACAATGACTGTTTAAATTGACTTCAGTAGGTGTCAAGTGTCAGCCGCTTACAGGAGAACGGGGTTGGCTCTGGTTCTGAACTGACAACATACATAAATCCCCAAGCTTTACAGCACCCTTTGTGTTCAGCTGGCAAAACCCATGGTATGAGCTGAAGTTTCCAGGGAGCTTCAAACGCGGGCTTGGTCTGCTGCTGGTGGGGACCTCTCTTACACCGGAGTGACTCCCTTGCTCTCGTGGGGTTGTCTCCCAGTTTACATTTGCCAGAGTTCAGCAGCCAGCCTTTGTAAGGTCTGGTCTGAGGGCCTCTTGTTTTACACACAGATAAATTCTTAATCCTCAACCTATTAAAATAACTAAGAAAATCCAACTGATTTCAGTGGACTCTGTAGTTAAGAGACTGGACAAAGTGGTGAATTCAGGTTGTGAGACTGGACCTGCAGATAGTCCCACTGAAGCCACAGAGAATATTTAGTGTTTATAAAATTAAAGAACTACCTCTTTGTGAGATTGGAGCCTAAAGACCAAAGTATACCTTCATTTGTGCTTGTTCCCTGATGAAAGCAATTAGGTTTTCTATGCATAAACAAGTCAGGATTTGGCTCTAGGTAAGCAGAATGTTGTTTTCAAAACTTTGAAAAGCAAAAAGCAGGTGTTAAGAGTCTCTATTTTTCCTGTAATGTCTTACAAAGCTGATGCTCTTAGTAGCACTATTCTTAGAAGTGTCTTATCATTCCCTAACAAAGGCTGCTCTCTTACATGTGCAGGAAACGAACATGAGATTAATTACCCAAGTGTAACTTTCTGTAAAAACAGAGTGCTTAATGCTAAATGCAGAGAATTCATTAGAAAGCGCAGGGAGCTTCACTCCAGCAGGCAAATACTCTAATAGTGGTTTAATAGCATGTACAATGCTTTTCCCTCTGTCCGGTACTTGAACCATGAATCCACCACGTCAGCCTATCTAAAGAGGCAGTTGTGCAAGGAGTCTCCCAGGAGAGCATTTGGTGTGTGTTGCAGTGCTTGGTCCCCTAAGTGTGACCTGAAAGCTGTGCTGCTCTCATTTCCCTCCTTGGTTCCAGCTTTTCTCACCGTTCAGGGCTGTGTGGGCCTGAGGGGTGCCGGGGAACCCCGAAGCTCTGGGGGAGGTGGGTACAGGGCAGGGACGAGAGAGGAAGAAGCTGCTACCAAGAACTGGGAAGTGGTGGTGGTGGAGGTGAAGTCCATCATGCCTTAGACCAAAAATGCTAAGTTTCACGCACAGCTTGACACGGAGCTCCACGGGAGGAAAACCTGGCCCCACTGGAGATTTTTTGGTATTGATATTAGTGGATCATGAGTACCAGCCTCTGTAGGAAATTAGATGTCTTGGGAGAACCTGCTCCAGGTTTGATGGGTTTCACAGTGCCTTGTATTAGTGCTGAATTCATCCAGCCAGGGATTTAGATTAGGCATTCAGAGCTGCAAGGGAAAAAAGCGTTTATGTTTGTTAAAATAAAATTTAAAAATTCAGGAGGCTCAGGGGGGTGGTGTTGACGTATCCCAGTTTGTAACGTCAGCCTTGAACAGCCGGCTTTCTGATACATTTCTATATGAAAAGTATCTGCTCACTGACTGGTAATATTTGTTTTCTGTTTATTGAAGGGGAGAGAGAATGGTTTCATGGCCTAGAAAACAAAGAAATTACTACAGCCAGTGCAAAAAATCACTATGAGGTGTAAAAAGATATGGAAGAAGGCACAGAGGATGCCTAATGACATAAGCGACTGGTGCCATTGAGAAGACAGATTGTTCCCGTGATGATAAGGAGAAGGACATGGGATTTTTAACAGACAGCTCATTTCAACCGATCCTCAAATGGCTGCCCTGTAGTTTGCCACACCTGTGAGGAGCAGCAGTGGTAGCTAGCCAGCCCACCCGCTGCTCTGGTGAATGCAATGCCAGTATTTACTTACTGTTAGTGTTAAGTTACGTGGTTTGCAATAGTAAAGGGCTATATACAAATGCTTGCTCGTTGTGAGTCAGTGGAGCTCCATTTAAGTCAATGCTGCACAGATGTACCCCAGCTGAAGAGCTATTTTTAATCTTCAGTACTATACAAATTGATGAGGGAAGACCACTTGCTCAAAAAAAGGCAAGTTTCCCACTTTACTTGAGTGACTGGTTTCTTCAAACATCATTGAAAATAAAAGTTCCTTGTCAACATCTCTAGAACAAGAGTCCAAAATGGACCCCATGTTAGAAAATTTAGCCTTGCACTTCTTACCACACTTCTTGGAGTGTTTGGTCTGGGAAGACAAATAGAGGTGTAAATTAATGTACCAGATGCAAAAAGCTTGTAAAGCAGTGTCCGTACCTGCTGTCTGCACAAGGGGCACCTGCTGTCTGCACAAGCCTGTCTGCTGGGCACAGCAGCAAGTACCTGCAGATGGATGTCCCTGACTGTTGGGGGCATCTGCCAGAACCTGCCCACAGCACACCATTGCGAGGGTTTTACAAGATAAGGGAGTCTAGAGGACTTCTCCATTTTTAGCTGAAGTTCTGGTATTTATCAGGAGAACAAACGGGAAGTTACTGGCCGCTAAGAAGAAAAAAGTCAAGTAAAATTATGGAAGAGTTTGCTCAAGTAATAGGAACAAGAGTCCCACAGCACTGCGAAGCGTGGGTGGGATGCACGGCATCTGCTCTCAGATCTAGCGTTGGGCTGGTGTCAGCAGAGGACACTGCCACCCTTGCCTAAAAGAAATCCCCAGGTGCTCTGTGAGGTCAAGTACTACTTCTGCTGGTTTGGGATTTGGGGGAAGTTTCCGAAAAATAACTATCAAAGAGAAATCTGAACTGAATTTTTGTCCATAAGCCTTTTTATTTCCAAATGTTTCCTACAAAGCCTCACCTTTTGAGCTCTGTCCCCTCTGAACAGAGAGTTACGGCCACCTTTCATACCCTGCTGGAATCAGCATCCTGAACTCTCATTGAAATATCTGAGTTTATTTAATAAATTTGTGAACGTTTTGTAATTCTATAGGCTGAGTGGGAGTAGGAGTCCCGTGTGATGGAGGAAGTTCACAGAACCCTTTAGCTGGTTCTAGTTGTAAGCTTTGTACATGTGTTTTTCCTGCTGTTCCTTCATTTTAAAAGCCAGCGTATATTCTATCTGGTTTGTATATGAAGGAAGAACTCAATTTTGAGAAAGTTAAGACTTTCGTGTAAAAGCTTCTATGCTACAGACTGTGTGTTACCTTCTCTGTGAAATCCTGAACAAATTGATCTCACTGGTAAAATAACAGCAGAAAATTTATTTTAGGGAGGAGTTTCCATCATTGGAGTTAAACATTTGTAATTAGCTAAGTGCAAATCAGACCATTTTCCACCACTTAACCTTGTTTTGGTAGGTTAAGTGCGATGTTTATTCTAGACCATTTTCTTCCATTTTAGCCACGTTTCAGTAGTTTAAATGCAACGTTTAATGAGATAGAAATAATTTTTTTCTTAGAAGTCATCCTAAAACACACTGCTGTTCTTGGCAATCTGCGTATCAGAATGTTAAGCAGAATAATTTCCCTTGGACTATTTATTTGGGTGGAGCCGTAATAGCTCTGAAGCCCCAGTTTAATCTTTGACTACATGTTTTCAGTGCACAGGAATGTCCAGCTATTGGTTTCTACTCAAAACAGAAACCCGCAAGTTATCAGGTCTTTGCATTCAAAAATAGAGACTTAAAAAAAACATGCTAGTGTGAAATAAATAGAGAAGGAAATGTTAACTTGAGTGGTAATTAAGCTGGTGATGCAATCAAACGTGTCTTAGAGGAAAAAGCATTACCCGTAGTACTTTGGTGAACTCTTTGTTGTAGCATGAACACTATAATATGGATAAACACATTACTTCTACCAATAATGCATTAAAATGCTATGAATGTGTATTATGCCAATTTGATAGATTTTTAGGGAAAGGGACAAGTTTACTCCTATAATGTTACTCAATAGAGAAACAGTCATTTTATTTACTTTCTTGTCCCTTTCATTTGTGTTGGAAATGAATTAGTAATGTGATAAGACAAGGAAAAAATGCCATCTTCGAAATGAAATTTGCATGTCAAAACATTCTATCCAGCCAGATAAAATAGATTTTCCTCTCTCTCATTTAATTGTTGAATAAAATGCAATACTTCAACTTTTTATTTTTTCTGCTTTACAGTATTCTTGAGTTGTTTCAGTTTGTGTTGCATCGGGAAAAAAAACCCAAACAACAAACATATAAAAAAGCAAACACCCCAGTTTTAAAATCTACTGCAACTTGGTATTTGTTAAAAATAAACCAAAACTGATGTCTAGTCTTCATGGCAGAAGAACACTCCCTTTCTGAGGCTAACTCATTTGTAGCTTTGTAATTGTTAGAATGAGACAACTGTTCTTAGAGATCTTGTTATTCCCTTCCCTTCTGATGCCAGAAACCCCACCTGACCCCTGCAGTCAAAACCACTTTGTAGCTTTCCACAAAAGCCTTGAGCACTGCATTTCAGTTATTCCATAGCCTTTCCCATGGAGCATTTTACAGAAAGGCAGTAAATGTCATTAGTATGAATTTAAAATTACTCAAATGAAGGTGTTAATTTAAATGGAACTTAGATTGTCATCTGAAAGTTTTTTACTCATTTTTGACAATGCTTTTTAAAAGACAATAGTTTCTGTGAGCCCTGTTAGTGACAAATATTCATCCTGCGACTCCTAAGTCTCAGGGACCGTGGGTTATGCATCCATATTTCTGTTGGACAGCATAATGGCCATAACGGGACCCTTTCTAAATTTGCAACGGTTGTAATCTCAGCAGAGTGCATAGTTTGTGAACAATCTGTTTTTACATACCAGACTTGGAAACGGTTTATAGAAGTTCAAGGATTTTGCAGTTGTGAAGCCATTTTTTCAAGCTGACATGAACTGGTTGTGCCAAGGAGAAGCCAATAGTTCAAAACAAGCGTGAACTATGTTTTACTTGCAGACTTTACAAACTGTGCAGTAAAAGCCACTAAGTTTACAGAAGTATTGCATTTATAAACGCTGGGAAAGCTGAACGTGTATGCCTGCTGTAAAGCTGTGCTTCCAAGATCTGTTGCTGCTTCCACAGAAAAGCCACCGGCATTCAGAGGTGACTGTTTGCTGATAAAATCGCTCTGAGATGAGAAAAAGCATCTGAAGAGATGCCAGCTGAGTTTACAGTAGCAAAGAAGAAAGAGTTTCACCAGAAGTCATACACTGCTTCATGAAGTGCTCGCTGCTATTCCAGCTACTACATCTGTATTGTTTACTAATATTTATAGTGGAAGCTTTGCAAGCTTAAGAAGTTTTATTTTTCAATAAGTTCAACATTTTGAACCCATCCAAAGAAAATGATTGAGTTCTCACTGAGGCCTTACGTTTAAAAATAAGAAGCACTTAAGTAGCTCAGGGAATTGCTTTTTTGAAATACATAGGCGCGTTTCTCCCACTGCAATAGGATTTGCAAACTGTTTTCACTGGATACTCCTCTGACTCCAGGGCTGTTTTTACAGATCTGGCTAACTTTTCCGTAAAACAGTGGGATCTGGACTGTCAGCTGAAAATGGGACTGTTACTCCAACTTCACTTTGGGCTTTCTAAAATGTTCGTTTTTGACAGATAACTCTGGGTGTCGCATCACCCTTGAGCTACGGCTTATAAAATAATAGAGAACTGGTTTTGAAAAGCGAGGGAAAACCACCAGATAAATCCCATCGTTATTTCAGTATCCTCCCCAAACTCCCGCTTTCGTCTGTGCTGAGCCTGAGAAATACTTGAGCTGAAACATCATTAAGACAAACAAACAAAAAGGTTAGGGGACAGTCTGGTTGGCATAGGAAGAACAGGCTTCGTGACGGTGACACTGCTTTGGTTCCCCTGTGCATCCCTCTGAGTTGGGTTTGCAGGCTGGAAACCTAATAATACTAGCTTGTAGAGGGAAAAATAGAAGCATTTATTGAAGTGTGACTAGACTGCAATGCTTCAACAGTTTTCTTACGAAAAATATGTTCTTTTTTTTTTCTTTTCTTTTTTTTTTGCATTCACAACTGAAAGTACTGTTGCTATGTTACTGTAATGGTGTGTAGGCTGCTAAATAAATAGAGGGAGTTTAGTCCATGCCAGAAATAGAAAGCCAGGTCAGAGGTGACATTTGGGACATGTTGAGAAAAAAGAGAATATATAATTATTTCTTTCCTTCCTATCATTCTCTTCAATCTCATTAACCCCAGACTACTTAGAAGGAAATTACAACAGAATTTCTGGACATGTGAGAATACTAAAAATCAACACCTCTGGAGTTCTGCTAAGTCTTTTGGCTTTGTTTTTTGCAAGATCAAATTTACAAGGGAAACTGGTAAAACTGTGGCACCTTACTCTTGTGAATTTAATAGCTACTTCGAGGGCATGGAGAACTGCTGAAAATTCACTCTGCAAAGGTGTACTCAGAGGGGAGAATCTGACAGAGGGAACAAGCTTTGAGAAAATGTGCTCCTGCAAAGCCAGAAACAGGAAATTTGAGTCCATTGTCCTTTTTTGGGTAGTCTGGCAGGTTACCAAGGACCAGATATACAAAAACGTGCTCAGGCTCTTGTGTGAGTAGCCCTAGGTACCTGCTGGCACCTTTAGCTGCCTAAACATCTTTGTACACCTGGCTTGTGAACGTGCATGAGTGCCTCGTTTGTACAGAGGGTCATTTTTATGCCTCCTGCGCTGCCTACATATGCTCCTCATGTACAGGCCTTGGCACGACGAGCTCTCATTTAAGCTCCAGCGGCTGATTCGGTAAATGGTGGGAACTGGAAGCCGCTCATGGGAGAGCTAGAGCCCGGTTCTCCCTCCACCCCGTCCGTCGGAGCAGAAGCAGCCCTTACCTAGGAACAAGCATTGCAGCCCTGTTACTTGCAGACAGCGGCCTCTGACTTTATTTCCAAAACGCTGTCGCAGATGCTGGGTGCTCTGGGCTGTGTTCCCCTTGCCACAAAGCTCCTCAGCCCCCTCCCAGCCCCTCGCGGGCGTCGCTGCGGGTGGGCGCAGCACTGCGATGCTCCGATGCTTCGGTCCTGCCTTGCCCTTGGCCCTGCTGCTCTCGCCTGAGCATCCGCAGCCCCGGGCTCACCGCAGAGCAGCTGTGAGCTGTCAGACCTTCCCGCTAGCAGGAGGTGGGACACGGAGAGGCAGAGCAAGCTTGCTCAGGCGGGAGTTAATTTAGCAGATTCGTAATTAATCTGGAAGATCATCCCTTTAAGTATATATGTTTACTTACAAACAAATTATTAATGTGACACAATATGAGGTATCAGATTTCTTTGGGAATTAGGGAAGAAGGCCACAGCCATAACCTAAACCAGTTCAGTGCATGCAATCCCATTAGAGATTTCTTTGTGGTATTTTTGTAGTTCCACAAATCTGTTACTTTCCTACAAAGAAACAATGTAAATGTGCCCTCTACCCAAGAGACCTTTGGATCTGAGGCATTCCAAAAAATCCCGCATTTACCATAAAAGTTATAGAGAAGGATTAAATTAGAGGGTTCAACAAGAGTCAATGATGCTAAGTACAGTTATTCTTTTTCCTAAATTGCAGGGGTTTTTAGATTTTCTTTTTATTTGTTAACACTCCTTGAATGGAGGGCTGGAATTTGAATGGCTAGGAGAATTTCCCAACACGATGGATGTGAATAGCTGGTTTAATAAGAAACTTTCCTAACTTTAAGCCACAAGCCAACCCGTAGTGCCTTAGACCTTGAGACTTGTCCACAGAATGTCTGAGGTTCTGTGTCAGAAAATGAACAAGTAGTTTAGGATCCATCAGGGTTGTTTGTTTACTTACATTAGAAGTTTGCTGCTGCTGCGATGGGAGACATTCCTCATTTTTAGCACAACCAGTATTCAGCCTCAGACTGAAGGAGAGGGTGTTAGAGGCTTTCTTGTCCCCTGTGGAGTTCAAACCCTCGTTTGGGCTCTGTCAAATCCTTTACCCTTGCCAGGGACTGCATTTATCTCAGACCCTGAATAGCAATTACTATGATTTATCTGTCTTCAGAGTGAATACGTTTTTACCAGGCATTTTCTACACAGAAATCTCCAGCTGGGAGAACTGCAACCTACAGCCTGTCTTTTCCAGGGCTTTGTTGCCCACGCTCAGCAAATTGCCCAGTTTTAACCAGCAGCAGCAGCATTGCTAAGTGGAGAGGAGGATGAATTATACCCTCCACAGTTCTGTTATATTATCCTCCTGAAAGACCTGTTTGTCTTTCATTATATTTCCAGGTCCTTTGTGCTTGAAATGATCGTCTAAACTTTCTAAGTAAACTTGGTTTGGTTAAATTAAAGCTGTTTACCCATTAAAGTATTCCAAGTGGGCTGCAATGACATTTGCCTGTGTTCTTTGTTGGAGCCACCAGCTTGATTGTTAAAACTGAATGAACTTATGTCGAGGCAGAAGATGGCAGCCATGGCCAAGTTTCAGATATGCTATCGTTTGCTAGGTGAAGAATGAGTATCTGTACAGTGCTGCTTTAAATCCCTAAGGACTCCCCTCACTGTGGCGCTTACCTTGTCGTGGGTTCAGAGACGCTTTAGTGAAACTTGCCGTTTGAGAACGGGCAACACAAGTTCGGGAGGTGAAGAGCCAGAGCGAGCTTGTGCGAAGCAGTGGCTGTGCAGTCCTTTCCAGAATGCAGTGATGGAGAAGCATAGTCATAGAGATGCACCCCAGTGATATGTCTCAGGAACATTTCCAAGCAAATGATTTGCATGTAGTTTAGCAACCTGAGCTATGTGAAGATATCGGCAGCGGCGGTCCTAATTCACGTATGCGAAAAACTTACTGTGCACCCACAGGCAGGTTTCATTTTGACTCATTCCTCAGGTTTACTGGATTTGGAAATGGAACTGGGATCTCTAGATGAGCATATCATTGTAGATTTTAGTTCAGAGATTGGGGTTTTTTTTAAGAAAGCAAGTGTTTTATGTGCCGTCTATGCATAGGAATAGAAGGTAAGGAGCAGAGGAGAGCACTCGGATATAAGACCTTGCACTATTAATGGTCATAAGGCCTAGGGTCATTCTGTTGCAGGACAGCTGGTCACTTCTGGGTTGCACCTTGGGTTGCTGCAGTCAAGGTACATGCTCTGAGTGGAAACATGGTCATGCAGAATCCCTCCAGATCTAGTTCATGGTGCAAGTTTAGGGCAGGATCTTCATGATTCCTTGCTGGGACTGCCAAGAAAAGGCATATGACCCTACCCAGCAACAGCAGCAAGTAAGTATGGTGATGTAGCACAAATGAGTTTATACTATTAAGTAGGAAACTTCTCCCTTACAAAATAAAATGCACCCGTAGTGGACAGAAAGGCCAAGTAAACATTTGCTTTAACAAGCTGTTGGAATTGGGCAGGTGTGCAGTCAAACTGGAAGGCTAGATCTGAAGCTTTCATTTGCAGTTTTTGGTTTGCACAAATCTGCTTGAATACCTCTTTGTCCTCTCTGAAAAGATTTTAGATTCATCAGAAAAAAATATCCTGAAATAGAAATGGCACCTCATGTTCTTCAGCAATATAGGAGCTTAAGGAGAAACCAGAAGCCAGAAAAACGCAGTCTCAAATTCTAACCCATTATGACCATATGTATGGGGAACACTTAAACAATCTGAGCTGTTTCCCCTACACATCCCTTACTACTAACAACACTACCTTATGACTAGTGGCATTTCATCTTCATTAAACACTGAACTTGAATATCAGAGTTGAGCTTCAGGCTTTTCTCTTTAGCTTTCGTATCAATTGGCTGGATGCAGATCAAGCACAGAGCCATGGCCCTCAGCAACAAGGGAATGGGGAGAGAAAAGCAGAGAGGAGGATTCTGCCCCTGGGTGGAAACCTCCAACTCTGCCATTACCAGAGCTCCTAGTAGCTCCAGTGTAACTGGGGGAGGTGGGATGTGGTATGGGAACCACAGCATTTACCAGCTTGTAATTGGAAACTGAAGAAAGTGGAATATGTTAGAATATGTTAAAACATGCAGTTTCACTTTATTTTGTGTAACATCTTTTGCATAAAACTTTCCACTCAGAGAGATTACAGCCAGATAGAATTATGGTGAAAAATAAAAGCAGAGTTGCAGAGAAATTGGTAACTTCTTAAAAAGAATAAACTGTCACTGAAAAATCTCACTTTCTATTTGAGAGAGAAAATCTATGCATGGTGCAGCCATTTTTGCTTTGCCTGGCATAAGATTTGCATGACTCACAGCCAGCAGCATGCTGAGGACCTAGAAATACATAACACAAAAGCAGATACTGGCTGCTGGCCGCTGGCTGGGGAATTCCTGTCCCATCCTTGAAATGATGATCCTGTTTGATGGGGCAACACACGGAGTGCGAGGCAAGGGCATACGACGTTCCTCCCCTAGGTGAGGTTGTTAATCTGAAGGGTGAGAGACAGTGTGAAGGCTGCTAAACACCTACTGTCGTAGCAGTCGGTCCCAGCTGGTGAAGATGGGTGATGTAACGGATCAAGCAGGAGGAGAAAGTTTTCAAATGGGAGGGTGTAAAATTTGAAAGGCTGCACATAGGAATGAAGAGTTGCAGTCCTAATTTGAGTACGCAGGCGGCTCAGCAGATGGCCCAGCAGATGAGTTGCTATGCACCACAGTACGTGTGAGAACATGGGAGTAACGGCAAGGCTCCACGCAGAAACATAGCCCTGCCCTGTGCATGGAATGGAGCAACATCTGACGCCATGTTCCTTACCCCAGCTGGGCCCTCCATCCCCCATCAGGGTGCCTTGCTGGCTTGCACACCAAGCTTTCCACAACAGTATTTCATGTTGCTGTTCTGCATTACAGCAATTTCCTCCCCCATGCTTTGCCTTCCCTCTCCAAACACCACAAGAGCCATCCCCAGAAGTGAAGGTTCTTGCCAGTCACACGAACACCGACATTATATCGCTGACTTCTCCTCCTGCCCTAGGCTGCAGCTCTGGGGCTGAGCTAGCACGTCTCTCGGGGAGGAAGACCTCCCGCTTCAGGCTGTAGAACAGCCTTACTCAGACATTTTGGGTTTATTTCCTGCAGTTCCTGTTCCTCCAGCAGTGAAGTCCAGTGGCCAGAGGAGGTTTCGTGTGCATCCTATGTGACTTCCACCTTCCCTAACAGCACAGCCCTTTGGGAATTTTGGGGAAAAACTTCAGAAAATCTCTAAAAATCCATTCTTTGTTTAAGAACTGTGTAGTTTGCATCTGACTTTCCAGAGGATCTGTTTTGCTGCTTACTGTTTTTGAGACTTTTGGGCTTTGTTTGCAAATCACCTATGCACTTATAGCTAGATCCTGGAAAAAGCAGCTTTACCACTAATAGCTTAGAGTATCCATTGCCACCTCACAGTCACGTTGTGCTGCTGCTCAGCATAACGGTGTTAGGAGCTTTGTTTTTTCCAGTGGTTTTCTAACAAAACTCGGTTAATCCAGAGTGATATATTCATATGGAAAATTCCAATAATGCATGTTTTGTGATCCAGCAAAAATCTGTCTCACTAACCAGTTTACATGTAAACTGGTTACATGTAAACTGGTTTTACATGTAAAGTTTACATGTAACATTGATGAAATTATTACCACTAAGTTGTTTCAAGAAGCTCCGTTTCCAATGCAATCTACAGGAGAATTACATAGGTGTAATGATGCGTGAATTCAGATCACTATAATTATGTTCTTCTCAGATATCTTCTCAGATGTTCTTGGGATGAGTGACATCTTTTTCCTTTATCTTAAACCGCTTCTGAAGCAATATAAACTAAACTAGGAACAATGTTCTTTTTTCCAGTATCAGATTGTTCCCATGGCATACTTACGCCAGCAGATACATGGCAGCTCAGCTATGCTAGTAAAACTGCAGACAAGCCCCTAGATTCAAGCAGCAACAACACAAGCAGTTGTAATCCCTGCGTTCCCACACGCTATCCTGTCAGATTCCTTTTATCATTGTGCAGTTTTAAGAGCATAGTTCAGGTTTTGTGTCTCCTTCGCGCTTGGTGTATTTACTTGAATTGCGAACAAAGAGATTCTTTAATCCCTCCTATTTTCGTTATGGTCCCCTGGAGCCGGCACTAAGACTACCAAACACACTGAGCTCATCCAAGGGTAAACTGTCATTTCCATCATGGGTTGGCCAGTCATTGGGATGGCAGTAATTCTGTGAGTCCCCAGTGAAGGCTGTTTGGACCAGGTGGTGGACTAGGCTACATGGTTGAGGATATTTCACTATTGGACCTTCCAAGTGTGTTTAGCAAGGACAATGTTCTGATCTTCCATAATTAAATTCTGTACGTACAGCAGCCAAGCAGCAACAAAAAAATCCAGGTATATTTACTGTTTGTAAAATAAAACTCTCTGAAGTGTCTCTCAGCATAAGGTCTGTGAGTCAAAGCGGAAGGTTTTATGTTAGTAAAGGAAAAACTAAACATCATCATCTGTCTTATTGTAAAGAAGCAGAAGGATGTTATGCTGGCTCACATATTTTCTACATAAGTGAATTTTTGGGGTATCATACATGCTTACAGTAGAACAGTTAAATAGGAAATAGTGAAATCCATTATGATTTTTACATAACTTTTTCTTTCATAACATACTTGTGCAATAGGGTAGTCAGAATGCAATAATCAAACTATGGGTTTTTTCCATGCTTGAACATTAGTGGCCATATGGAAAATTGCATGCCACCTATATTCAGTGCATTGGCTGAGAGGAAGTCCCCTCCAAGGAAACTAAAATTAGCTTTATATGCTTGGGTAAGTGGATTTTTTCCAGGAAGAAACATAAAGAAAACAAAAAAAAAATCTTGTTTGCCACCATTCCTCCTTGGAGATGGAACCAGTCGGCACCAGAGTGCTAACGCCGCTCTCGGAACAAGTCTGCAGCTGCCTGACTTGCCCAGGGACTGCCCTCACATAGGAATGGTGGCAACAGGCCTGACATTTTCTGGTAAAGACGCTGGAGGAGCCTCCAGAGCAGCAAAGAGAAATGCCCAAGTGCTGGCAAAACCCTTAACCTTTTGTAAGAAGATCTTGTAGGAAGCAATGACCACTTCTGACAAAAGCTGTGCCACTGCAGGTGCCCTTTCTGTCTGTAGCGCTTATAATTGTAGCGTAGCGACTAATTTGAAAAACTCTGGCTGAAACGGCCAGTTATCACTCGGCTAGCGCAGGGTGTTGCCTCTTCTCTTGGTGGTAGAAACGCTGAGCCACGGACGGCGTCATTAGTCAGCAAATACCAGAGCCCCAGGGCAGGGAGTCAGCAACAGGGAACTGGGAGGGGGGGACACATCCAACGCCTGCTGATAATCCAGTTATTAAAATTAAATGTTGACTTGATGAACTTCTACCAAAAATCCTGTTACGTCCAAAGGGGACTCTTCTAATGCTCAGCTCCTAAGGTCAAGGGTGTAAGTGTGAGGAGGCTGGGGAAGTCTCAGCTGCGTGGAAAGAAGGGCTGAGGTATCCAGTTATCGAACTACACGAGACCCTGGCAGCTTTGACCCCTATTCTTTTGAAACCCATGTCTGACTCTGTTATATATTTGGCTTACTATTATTCCTGGATCTGCTCAGCTTTTTGGTGAAAATGTAATTAATTACTAATTTAGTTCAGTGGAATAAGAAAGAATCCAACTGTGTATGCATAGTGCATTTAATGGTTTCAATCCTTAGCTTATAATTGCTCTTTCCTGAACATGATGCTGTTGGGAAAATTCTTAGTTTCATAGTGTCGAGTCATTAACTAATCAAGGAACAAACCTTGAGTAGAGCACTGTGGAGAAGATTCTTAGGTATCTAAAGTTACTGATAGCAAACCTCTGTGGAAATGGTGCCTGGCTGCAGCTGAGGAACTTGCCTTCCAGTTACACATTCCCCTGGCTGCAAACGCAGTGCTGCTACTTTTTCCCTGCGCAAAGACGGAGCACAGCCACCGGGTGAGTCATGGATCTGCACTCAGCTGTGTCTGACACATGAAACTCCAGAGCAGGACAGCGGCAGCAGCTTCTTGGTGTGGGAACACAAGACATCATACACGCAAAAAAGCGAAGTCTTATGGCCGGTGCAGTCCAAGACTGAAGGTGTCTTTAGAGGCCTTTGGCTTTGCTGCTTTTGACTCTATCCAGCCAGCCCCACCTCTCCCACATCCTTCCTTCTGGTGGTTTTCACGGCTAACCCTCAGCATCCATACATGTGCTTCCCTGGCCTCCTTGGGTGGCTGTGACCCATGCTAGCCCACAGAAAAGCAAAGTAGCCACAAGCTCAGGAAATGGCAAACAGAAGGATCTCTTTGCTGTTTCTCTCCCTTGAACTGCAGCTTCTTTAGTCACACGTTGCAAAACTCATTGTGGAGCGGGGTCGTTTTGCCTGTGAGTAGGGCTGTGGTCCTGGAGCTTGAGAGGAGCAGAGCTGCTTCTCTTGGAAGCTGTTTCTAACACACAGCACGTGACAGCTGTCACGTTAACGCTATGACAAAACGGTGTTTCTAACACAGAGCTGAAGCAGTTTGTGAAGTGAAATTAACCGTAGGTATGTGTCATGGGTTTTGATTTAAATGTGGATTAGAAAGTATGCATAGCGATGTCTAAAGACATTGATTCTTTACAGCAAAAGAATGAAAGTGAAAATACCCTGAAAAACAATAAAACAAAGAGTACAGTAGCTCTGGCTCTGCAAAAATACAACAATTTCACATTGGATGCAATTAATGGTATGGGGAAGGGGCATGGGATTATTTTAGTGCTTCATTCATTTTCAACTTCAGTTGTGTGTTTTGGGTCTGATTTTGCACTCAAGACAATCTTAAGTTCCCCTTTCCGCTGTCAAATAGGAATGAACACAGAATCAGCCATGGAGAAGGAGTCTCGGATTAAATAAATGCAAAGTCCTAATCCAGCTCTGTTTCAAGGGAATTGGATTATTCTGCTTTATTTTCGTAAGAATTGAAATAAACTATAATGGAAATGAGATTCAGGTTACAGGAGCAAAATTATCATTCAAAGAGATGGGCAAAGACGTCCTATGGCATACTTAAAATACCAGCAGGATAGTCTTCTAGTGGATTTATTGAAAGATGAGTACCCATATTTCCCCAAATTGCTAGATAGGCTTCAAACTCTGTCCTCATTTTTATTCAATAAATCATTGTGTAAATTATATATATTGTAACTTCATGACAGTAGCAGTGCAATAATATTAGTAAGAACTGTAATTCTCAACTTTCATTAAGTAATAAGAAAGTCACAGAATAAAATAATATGTGATGGGTTTAAAAAAATGAACTCAAACAATCAGTAAGACCAGAAGCTCTGTAAGTGCCAAATTATTGTTGCAGAAGTATTCTTTTTATCTATGGGTCATGGTTTCCAAGAAATGAGTAAAAAATGTAAACACTTCCAAGCATTTGTCCCTTTGGGCACAGGGTGTATTAAACAACAACAAAAATACTTCACGGACAGAAAAGAATTGTTGGCCAGGGCATTTCAGACAGAAGCCAGTAAGGCCTAACTTGGTGAACAAGCAAGAAGAAAAAAATGGCAAATGGTTTTATCACCTGATTCATGGATGTTGTCCATTCACCTGAGTTCTAAAATGAAGTCTCCTTCAAGTTTAAAGAAACAAAATGGAAATTTTTTTCTGTAGTAGAATTCAAAGCAGGAGATGGTTGTGGTGATTACTGGCAAGCAAATAGTAAATACTCTCAGAGGTGAAAACCACAGAGCTGGAAATCATGCCTCTGCTAAGCTGGGTCAGATTCTGTGCTTGATTACACTGCATAAATAAATTATTGGAAGACACACTTCAAGCTCTTTTTCAGAAGTGAAAAAATAAATCCAAATTCGTATTTTTGCAAAGCAGGGCAGAAATATGCAGAAGAGTGTGGCATCACTGGTTTGCTGCATTATTGGTTTAGAGGTGCCCTTTTGAGTAATACAGGTATGAATATCCCATTGCTCCCAGGCTAGATTGTAAGATTGTATAAGGTATTCAAGCATCTATCTCCATTTTGTTTCCTGTGTCAGCTCTTTGATGTTGTTTTGATCCCACGATAAAAAGTAAATCGGTATATCAAAGACAGGCTGAGAATCCGTGCTGATAGGGTGAATGAAAATAGGCAGCATGCAGTCTTTTGTTGATATGAACATTAAATAATGGCACTAGGACCATTTCATCTAAAAGAAGCAGCACATTGGAATGCCATAAAAATCTGTAAGGTGTTTTTTTCTTTAAAATCTCTGGGAACCCAGCTGAGCAAATACTGTAACCTTTGGAGCTGCCTGCTGGCAATGGTAATGGTTCATGTTTCACCTCCAGTCTTCATCTGTCCAACTTCTGCTCTGATTGCACTTAAAGGTAGCTATGGCAGTGCCACAGGAAGGATGAAAGAGCAAAATTCTTTGACTTCTACCTGGTGTAGACCCTGGTATAGACCACGGAAAGTGGTTAGGCTTTTGTGTCTGTTGCAATCTTTGAAATGTCCCCAACAAAATACAGTTTGCTGGGCAAGGAATCATGTTATAAAAATCTCCCTTGCCTTCTTTGGAAGCCTTTTCAGTTTTCTTCCACATCTTACAATCCATCAGCTCTCTGGAAAGACTAGTTTTCAGCAGAATTCCATAGTTCGAGACATTACGTTGTATTGCTCATCTTTATCATGCACAGGTTTTTGTACGTGTCTGATTATTTGTGTAACCTGCTGAAACCAGAAAAGGAATTCTTCCTCTTGTTTCACTAAGGCCAGGATGCCATTTATCATCTTCCAATGTGATACTGTTTTCTTCTTCTACGGTCTTCCCTCTCAATCAGAGTCTTTGGGAACAGAAGAGGCACTTCCCTTGGCACACCCCTGGGGAACAGCTCCCTGGTAATTTGCAATGACTTCTAACACAAAAATCAAGACAGCATCACCATATGATTCTTCCTGGGCTTTGTAAACTATTAAAAAACAAAAATTATACTTAGGAAAGGTTTTTCTATCTGTAGAAGGATTAGATCAATTGCTTGCCAATGTGACGCCCATCTACAAGAAAGGCCAGAAGGAGGATCCTGGGAACTACAGGCCTGTCAGCCTGACCTCTGTACTGGGGAAGATCATGGAGCGGTTTGTCTTGAGAGTGCTCACAGGCATGTGCAGGACAGCCAAGGGATCAGGCCCAGCCAGCATGGGTTCATGAAAGGCAGGTCCTGCTTGACCAACCTGATCTCCTTCTATGACCAGGTGACCTGCCTAGTGGATGAGGGAAAGGCTGTGGATGTTGTCTACCTGGACTTTAGTAAAGCCTTTGACAGCGTCTCCCACAGCATTCTCCTGGAGAAACTGGCGGCTTGTGGTTTACTCTTCGCTGGGTGAGGAACTGGCTGGATGGCCGAGCCCAGAGAGTTGTGGTGAACGGCGTTAAATCCGGCTGGCGGCCGGTCACAAGCGGTGTTCCCCAGGGCTCGGTCCTGGAGCCGGTCTTGTTCAAGATCTTTATTGATGGTCTGGATGAGGGAATCGAGTGCTCCCTCAGTAAGATTGCAGATGACACCAAGTTGGGTGGGAGTGTTGATCTGCTGGAGGGCAGGAAGGCTCTGCAGAGGGATCTGGACAGGCTGGATCAATGGGCAGAGGTCAACTGTATGAGGTTTAATAAGGCCAAGTGCAGGGTCCTGCACTTGGGTCACAACAACCCCATGCAACGCTACAGGCTTGGGGAAGAGTGGCTGGAGAGCTGCCCGGCCGAAAGGGACCTGGGGGTGCTGGTTGACAGCCGGCTGAACATGAGCCGGCAGTGTGCCCAGGTGGCCAAGAAGGCCAACAGCGTCCTGGCCTGTATCAGCAATAGTGTGGCCAGCAAGAGTAGGGCAGTGATCGTGCCCCTGTACTCAGCACTGGTGAGGCCGCACCTCGAATCCTGTGTTCAGTTTTGGGCCCCTCACTACAAGAAGGATGCTGAGGTGCTGGAGCATGTCCAGAGAAGGGCAACGAAGCTGGTGAGGGGTCTGGAGCACAAGTCTTATGAGGAGCGGCTGAGGGAACTGGGGTTGTTTAGTCTGGAGAAGAGGAGGCTGAGGGGAGACCTTATTGCTCTCTACAACTCCCTGAAAGGGGGTTGTGGCGACGAGGGTGTTGGTCTCTTCTCCCAAGTAACCAGCGACAGGATGAGAGGAAATGGCCTCAAGTTGCGCCAGGGGAGGTTTAGATTGGATATTAGGAAAAAATTCTTTACTGAGAGGGTGGTCAAGCATTGGAACAGGCTGCCCAGGGAGGTGGTGGAGTCACCATCTCTGGAAGTGTTCAAAAAACGTGTGGATGTGGCACTTCAGGACATGGTTTAGGGAACATGGTGGTGCTGGATTAATGGTTGGACTTGATGATCTTGAAGGTCCTTTCCAACCTTAGTGATTCTGTGATTAAACTTTCTCACAAGTTCATGTGTATGCTTGTGTTTTACCATTCCTCTCAGCCTGTCTTTTAAAAGCCTCCTAGAAGCATCAGCACCAAGTCAGTGTCCTCTGAATGGCCCGCATGTCTGCTGCAGCCACACTTACTCTTTGGCTGAAAACCATCCATAAACTTATATTTTAGAATCCACTTACTTCTGGCTGATTTAGCAACGTATGCTTTTGTAACACAAATCTTTGTCCTGACCAGAAGGTATTTTACCTCCCAGTTGGCTTCATTTGAATCTAGCAGTTAGATTTAGCATTTTAGTAACCGCATCAGCAACACACAACCTGGTTAGCTTACTGACTGCGACATACATGTTACTTTTTACACTGCATCCTAACGAGTCACGTTTACAAACCGCTTCTCTGAAAAACATGTTAAGAAAGAGTCATAAGCCAAGGAGAAGAGTAGGAGTAATGCCACATTCAGATCTAAATTTGTGTCAAGTGTGGGATGAAGTTTAAAATAAGAAAGGATAATAGTTGGGGTTCTGTTGTTTCTTTCTACCTCTTTGAAAAGTCATTTTTGATCATACTCTTTACCTCTTTAAAAATGTAAATTCAAGTGATGGACCTTTGCTAAAGTGTTTCATGAGTTAAAATTAACCTTGAAAGTTAGCAGGAGGTGTTACTTGCTCTGCATTTATTTCTACTTTATTTTTTCGTATCTGACCAGAAATGGGTAGCATGCAAATGTCTTTTTTGTGGTTTAAACAAATAAGCCATGAAGTCTAAAAAAGGAAAGCAGTTACTGCTTTCTGTGTACAACCACTTTCAGATGTCTCTTTTGTATCTGTTAATGCCTTTGACTATGGCTCCATTTTTACGCAAAAATATTCTGTGTTGTTGGGGTAGGAGGGATCAGAGGAAGGGATTTTACTAGTTTGGTTTTCTCCTTGAAGGGAACTCCTGCAGTATCCCTCCCCTGGAAGTCAGCAAGGACCTGGGGAGTGGCCTGAGGATGAACCTTGTCTTTCCTTACAGAACACATAAGATTTGTTATTCAGAATGTCAGTTAATCCACAGTAGAAAGCTGTAAAGGTTTCAAAGGCGGTGCTCATCCCCAAATTCCCCTGACAACGTCCGTGGTTTTACAGACGTCCTTCCTACGCACTGTTCTCTGCACTGTTGCTGTGTGCAACACCCAGACAACAAGGGCAACATCTTAAAAGCAAATCTCTTTTCTCATTCAGGGTCACCCTTTTGGGGTATGTTGTGCAAGAATTATCTCAACCTTCGCAGGACAGAATTTCTCTCCTCTGTGCAACTCTGGCTTCAAGTCTGTAGGCAGCACTTTGCATTGGTATGTTTTAATGAAAGCCGGAAGAAAACAATAACTTCATTATATTTTTCCTTTTCCTCTATAATGTATTAGTTTATTTTTGTCAGCTTTGAGCTTTTGGATTTAATTTAGCTTAAATCATTTTCAGTTAAGATGAGGCACATGGCTTTAGTGAACTGTGAGCTCTCAAGTTAGCTTTGCTGCTCCTGTTAGACATTTTCTTGGTCCTTGCTCTGATGAAAGGTTTGATGCTTCCAGACTGGTGTTTTTCTCTCATGGTTTATTAGTGAATCATAAAGGTCTTGCTCCACTCTATTCTGATCTACTTTATTTACTGATGATACATACTTCATGGCCCTGCAGTTGAGAAAAATTGTTTTTATAGAGAATAAATAAAACAGAAACACAACTGAAGGATCGATGACCGTTCTCTTTATTTAAAATATGTGTTATCCTATATTCAGAGTTGTTAGGCATTCTTTGCACTTTTACAGGTCTCCAGAGATTGGGTCAGACATTGATATAATTAAGCGTTCAGTATTCTAAAGTTCAAACTGCTTTGGTCTTCATTTGTGATTGATCTGGTTTCTTACATTGTAATTCAGCCTTTGGTTTAGGTACTTGCAAAGTGTTTGGTTACTAAGCTGCCTTTCTTTATAATACCATAAAAAATCAGAATATATGGTAAATTTTGACTTTTTTTGGAGAGGGTGAAGAGCTGAAGAAACCCATTGCGCTGAAGCAGCAACACAATGCAAAGTCTCACATAAGCAAATGTATTTTGGTTAAAAATAAAAGGTAAAGGTTTTGAGGCACAAGGTAATTTAACTGCATGCTGGCTTCTAGAAGAGCCTACCCCTTCCAACTTGAAGTTTCTAATTACTGACAGAGCTGATAGTGAACTGACCGCTGCTGCAGGCATAGGAAGACTGAAAGTGTACAGGAGGTCTAGAGCTTGAACAAAATCTTTCCTATAACTTAAGAAAATAATAGTGAGAAACCCTATACAGAGCGCTCTGAAACACATGGATTATGAATACACAGAAGAAGGATCACAAGGATGCACAAAGCATGTCTGATGATGCTGTGTTTGAGGGCTACCTTGTGTTCAAGGGAGCTGTGCAGAACCCACGCCTCGGCTAGCATCTCCCGTGGACGGGGTGAGCGTCTACCAGCATCTGTGCTGAGCTTGTCGGGCTGAGCATCTTCTAGGTAGCTGGGAAATGTGCTGCCTTGCTGTCCAGACTTAAATTCCTTTTCATAACTATAGGTAAAAGCTGTGTGTGTGATTCAGAGTTTGGCTTCAGCTGACCCCTGGGTCAAGCTGCTGTTGTTTGTTGTTGTAATTTCTATAGTTACACTGGAAGCACACTGGTCATTTAGGTATTTTGACTGCCGAAAGCCAGAAATAACGAGTTGGAATAAAAGTGTTAATAGTCTGATGGCTGTGTGTGAGTCATAGCCACAGTGGCCTTTGAGACAAAAGAGATATTGCTCTGAGTGCCGCAGTGGAGAAAGCCCTTCCTCTGTGCAGCCTTACACACTCATTGCAGGTCAACTTTAAACTTCCTTACTCAGAGCACAAACAGCTCTTCTATTTATACAGTCCGAGCCCCCATACCCCAAGATCCCTGTATAATCCAAAAAAATACTTGAGGGACCACTGCAAAGCTTGCAGATCCAAACCCTGCCTCGCGCTCGCTGCTGAACCGCAAGGAGACTTCTTCCCCGGCAGCTCCTGGACAGGGAGAGGTTAGTCATGCCCGTTGGTTTTGCATGGCCCGCTTGCAAATCAAAATTGGTGGGCATCGAACGTTCAACACCCAAGAAGATTTCCACGTACCTCTCATGCACACGTTCACGAATGGTGCTTACTTGCCTCTCTGCAGTGCATAGCTTTTGCACTAGAAGAGGAAGTGTCCTCTCAGTTTCATACTGTACACGATGTGTATGTTTCAAATACATACTGTGAAAAACCATTTTTCAGAAATAAAACCTTCACTGTCTTTGAAGTGAGAAGATGGTTAAATAGGAGCACGTCACTTAGTTGGAGTCAAGATTCTCACTTCATCTTGCCAGGCATTGCTCAGACTTTGGGCAGTGAAAACGGCAGGGAAAACGTGGGCTATAGCCCAAAAAAATGTGGGCTCAATTCCTTAAAGTATTTTAGTTTAAATGAGGTTAAAGACTATTGCTAAGCTTGCTGTGAAGCGCGTGCTCAAGTATTTTCTGGAACTGGGATCTAAACTTGGAGGGCAAATGATTTGGTTATAAATGATTTGGCTTTTTTTTTTTTTGTACCCTCAGGAAACCTCCTGCAAGAGAAGAGTTTCTGTTAGGTTAAATTTGGGAGGTTAAATACTGCAGTTATCCTTTTGGACTTGAGAGATAGGGTCCTTTGTAATTGTGCTAACCATGCCGAAGTCTCAGGATCAAAGTGCTCTAGGGTGTTTGTTTGTTTGCTCTGTGCTCAAACAGCCCTTATCTCACATCATTTTTTGTGGGATTCAGTTAGCAAAACCAGTGACTGTGAACTTCACGCTTCTGCTTACAGCTCCTGACACCATCATTACTCTGTAGACAGAGCAGATCATGTTGAGTTCTGTTGTCAGTGTGAAGATACGGTACCAGGGGCTGTGGCATTACAGCAGCACAGCTTCCTGCTCTGTGGGCAAGCCTGGAACCAGGTCAAACAACAAAAGCAAATGATTGTTGAAGTATTAGAAGACGTGCATCTTCTAGGAATGGAGCAGGGGGCTCTCAGCTCTGTAGCCAACCTGCAGACCACTTTTTGCAAAGAATTCAAGGAACTTCATGAGATAATCTAATTATGATAATCTAACATTTTTGCTGAGTTGAAATTTGTCTGTTACCATGAGAGAGCATCTCAATGTGGAAGGACCGCACAATGCCATGGTTGTGTCAGAGGCCAAAGAGCTCTGGATGGAAAAAGAAACAAATCCTGGGATGCTTTGTGATGAGGAGCAAAACTGTGCAGAAAAAGAGCTGAAGTCTGAAGCAAGTCTGAGTAGCAGGCTCTCTCTTCTGGGGCTTTGTTTTTCAGGTATAGTAGAGAAAGAGGCTAAGTCTACAGGGAGCTGAGCTGCAGTGTTTTGCATCTTTTTTTGGTGGCGTTTATTTTGGGGATTTGTTGTTGGTTTTGGTATGGTTAAGACTGCTCTCACACCTACACACTGAATTATTATGCCTAGATAGACAACCTCATCACTGGCCTTCTTTATGCTTGCTCACCGAAGTACGAACTATTACATAGATACACCATGACCCGGTCTTTGTAATGATAAAGTGATATCAGGCATATTTGCGTGTCTGTTCTTAAATAAAATTCTGGATGTGTCTGAATTGTGACTGCAGTCACCAGCTCAGAGTCTGCTAACAGCGAGAGCAGGGCGGAAAACCCACGTGTATGAGAAGCTCCAGAAAGTCTGTTAATGGTCATTATTCTCATGGTCCTTGTGAAGATGTATGGTGGCTTCTTACTGTACAGCAAGCAAAATTATTGGGTCGAATTGTTGGAATTCAGGTGTGGTGAGGAAGACTAATTACTCAGCCCTCGGATTTCTTTTAAATGGGGGTTAATAGATGCCCTATGCTGTGACGGTCTGTCACTGCGTTTTTGACATACATGATTGAGGGTAGAAAAAGAGCGTTACATGCAACACCATTGATCAAAATCTACAAGTGTTTTTTCAGTCTGAGAGTAGTAGTAGGTTTATTTTTGATTTTAACAGCTCCCCTCATGACACTTCCCCAAACTAATCCAATCACCTTGAGGAAGTTTTCCTATATAGAGCATTAATTCACACAGAGCAGTGACATCACTGATTTTTATAATAACTTAAATGAGAAGGTAGAAATCTTTGAATTAAATTATGATTTCTTAATCTCATTTTTTTCCACAAGTACGTTTTCATTTATTTCCTTGAAATACACTTTCATTAGTTGCTGTGTAATGATTTATCACTAAATGGAGTTTTTAGAATAAATGTGGCACTTATTTTTGCTAACAGGGATACTCTATATCCGTCCATAAATATCTAGGCATTTGTGTAGCTTAATATACAATTACTCATGTTCTTTATGTTATAATTTTGATATTAAAAGAGGTACCGTTGTGGAAAGCTTTCTTTCCCCCAGCAAGGATTATTTTACCTGATTTGAAACAAGCTATATTTGAATGGAGTTGGAATTCAGTAAAAATGCACAAAAGCATTTAAAAAGTTTCTAAAAGGATTTTAAAATAATTAATTAATTATGTGAAATTACCTACAAATAAGCTATGTGGTTTTTTCTGTGTTAAATTTTTCACCCTGTTTTGATTGCACTTCTTTTTTTTTTTTCTTTTTTTCTTTCTTTTTTTTTTTTCGGTAAAAATATATCCAAATACAAAATTCCAGTCTCTCTGATACTACTTATTTAGAAATACACATAGGAGCCAGAACTTTAATGCAAACTGATAAACTGCACAGCCCAGTGCCCCTTCCTTCTGCTATTGAAGAGAACCGCTGTGCACTGAAGCTCAAAGGTGTGATGTTCCCCTTCGTACCAGATTGTACAATTATATTATAAATCAGATGTGCTGATACCTGTCAACAACACACCTGAATTCCC
Source organism: Phaethon aethereus (assembly GCF_964289735.1). Classification (NCBI taxonomy): domain Eukaryota; kingdom Metazoa; phylum Chordata; class Aves; order Phaethontiformes; family Phaethontidae; genus Phaethon; species Phaethon aethereus. The sequence continues at coordinate 4,870,401 of NC_138586.1, read as the reverse complement.
TTGAAGCTGAAAACCTGTAAGTGGTGTCCATGCATAGATGTGTCGAGTACATCGAACTTGCGTGTTAGTGCTTATTTGCAACAGAAATGTGGCGTGGCTTTGGGACAGCTCTGCTTTTGCTGGGCAGGAAGAGCCGAATCTTTTATTTCTTACCTGCTATGAAACACGCTCATGATCAGAAACAGCACAGGTACAAGCACCAGCTGCAGAGGCGGGGAGAGCTGCTGTCGCAGTCCTGTCCCAGCAGTGCCAAGCAGGGAGGGCTGATGCAGGCAGCAAATACCTGCAGAGCTGACCAGGGCGGAGACGGGGCTTATAGCTGGGCTGGCTTGGGTATGGCTTGAGTATTCCCAGTGCCAGGGGATCCCCAGCTGGCACTGCTTGGCGTTGGTTGGCCAGAAGAGTGCAAAATTACCTTTTTCAGCTAAGGATCCTGCCCATCAGGTGGTCCACGTTCAGTTGTTCAAAGGAATATCAGTAAAAGGCCAAGATCATTCCTACTCCAAATTTTAAGAGACTCAGAAGCAACCAGTCTAGGCGTGAGTCACACAGGAAAACACTAGTGCACATGACTTGTAGGTAGTGATTTTGCCTACTGATGAGTAAAATACAAGAAACAACTAAAAGCTTGCGTTGAAAAGCCTTTGTCTGAAGCACGTTTCCTTAATTCTTTGGGCACTCCCAAACAGATCTGCCGAACGACAAGAGACTGTGTAGGTTAGGTCCTACCTTGCCTTTGCCAGCAGTGGCACCGTGTGTCAGAGCTGGTGTGTGGAAGGACAGTAACAACAGCTCGAGTGCTGAACAGTTTCATAAAAGCTTTATCTAGGGCTTAAGATAGAGCATGTCCTGGTTGTGCAGTCTGGCGCTGATACTTACCTGTGATCAGCTGGAGCTCTTGCAAGTACCATTACAAGTTCCAGTGCACTAGTGGTGATCGTAAACTCCATGGAATAAAACCGTTCTTTTTTGGGTTTAATGTTTTTGTCTAGTGCAACAGGGTCATGGATGAAGGCCATCAAGGAGTGTTACAATACCATGCGTGCATCTAGCCCCTTTTTGGATTTCCAGGGATGCATAGGTTTGTCAGCTAGTTATGTACTAGCTTCTTCATGCTCAGGGAGAGAGCGGTCCAATGCCTTTCTCCAGGTGTCCCCCCGCCCCAGCCAGTGCCAGACATGTCAGCCTAGCAAAGGCGATGAGGCTCCTTCTCCTCTTCAGCCAAACAGTTGCGCTGAAAACATCTGACCTGGCAACGTCACTTTTAAAGGCTGCTAAAAGTCTGCTAAAGATGTAATGAAAAAGATGCAGAACACTCTTAAAGTTGCAGTGAAAGCAGAGCACTCCTCCCTCACCTCGGCGTCTGCCCAGCATCGCTGACTGCGCTGGCTGCATTCAGAGGCAGAGGAAAGCTGGAGGAGGAGGGGAAAGCTTGCACAACTATTACTTGCTCTCGTCATCCCAGAGGATCAATTTTCAGACCATTACCTACTTTCCCACACATGCAAACACACATACTTCACTGATCTGGAGAGGATTTATAAGTTAGCATCCAAGGAATAACTATCAATATACAGACACCATTTGCATTAGGGGTTGTTAGTGGTTCTCCAGTAACATCTAATGCTAAAAAGCTAGAAGCAGCCCAGGCCCAGTTGTCCTACTGGAGACAATGTACGGTGCTATCAGGTTATTTTTCTCTAAGATACATGTGGTGTCTTTGGGATCTTTTAAATCTGTCTTCAGCTTAGTCACAGAGCAGAGGTTTTCTCCATTCCTAAGCCAGCCCGACAGACACAGCTATCTAGCAAGCCAGACTAGCCCTCTCCAGCACAATCGCAGGAAGTTATTCCAAGCCTCAGACAAATCCCATTTCTATCTCTGGAAGAGTAAAAGGTCAAAAAACACCAGGCTGTAGCTCTGCCAGCAACAGCAGCCCCAGCCGCTGCAGCGCCATGGTGGGGCTGAGCGAAGGGGAGCGCGAGCCCAGCGCTGCGTCCCCCCACAGCTCTGCCCTCCTGGCAGGCCTGGTGGCTCCTGCCCCACGTCTCCAGGAGGAGGTGGAGGTGCTTGGGGCTCTGAAAGGACTTCACAGGCTGTGTCAGTCCACAAGCAACCCTGGGAGAGGGAAGGAGGGAAGCGTAACTGCCAGGTTACCAAAGCAGACTTTCTCTGGGAGTCAGCGGAGCCCTCTGAGCCCGCCTACCATATTACTGTTGGCATCCAGCCACATCCCCATCCTCTCCCAGCAATAGGCAGCTTAATTAGCACAAGTCCTGATTAGCTCTTGCCCTCTGCTTGCAGCGTACTAGCAAAACAGGAGGTTTCTAGGGCTCTCTGCGATTCTTTAGCAGCAGCCAGGTGCTCCAGAGCCAGCTCGCCAAGCTGCCCTGGCCTGGCCATGCCCACCGCACAGTGCTTTGGACATTTTGCTGTTGCAGTGGCTGCTCCTGCAATCAACGCAGGGGTGTGAGGCATAGCCTTTCATCATTCCTCACTGTTCTCATAGGATTTCAGTAATGGTCTCTTCCCTCCTGTTGCTTCGCTGGCTTTTCTGCTTGGCTTTAGCAAAGACGATACCTCATAACAATGCATACAATGGCCAGCCCACGGCCTGATGATTCAGAGCGCGATGGGGCTGCTCCACCCATAGTAAAAACTTGGGTGTGATTTTGAGAAACCCTTGCCTGAGGAGCTGGGAGGACTGCCGTGCTGGCTGTGCCTCCCGCATCCCGGGGCAGGGGTTTGCTATCAGCACTCTGCGGGTTGTGGTGATGTGAACCACTGGGGATGGAGCTGCTCCTCGCTGAGGTTCTTCCCACCGAGCTGAAGAGCCCAGGCCTTTCTCTGCATGATCCCCACAGTTTGTTTTTTATTTGTCCTTCTTCCTTCAGCTTTCCTGCTCCTCCCATTCCTGTCCTTCCAATTTTCTTGCCCGTTTGGGGCTTCCCTACTCTCCCTTTGTAGCTCTCATTTTAACTCTCCCTTTGAAAACACTTATTATTGCTCCACTTTTGCTTTGCTCCGAGGACATAAACCCTCTTGAAAGAGCCCAGTTTAAACACAGCCTTCATCCCTTCTCCCGTAGCTACCTACAAGCACCAACAGGCCTGTGATACCCACATGCTGTTGCTCCTAAATTAACCAGGCAGGAGTCTAAATGGCAGAACCAGGGGGCAAAACATTGCCTGCCAAAATAGAAGTGGGTTTGAGACGTGTTGAAAAAAGAGACTTGTTATTAAAAAAAAGAGACCTGCAGTGATCTATAGCTCCTGTGTGCATGGGCAGAGCTACAGAGGATAGCACTTACTCTCCTCCCATATACTGTATTCCTTATGAAAGGGCTGAACTGATCCTCACGGCTCCCAAACCCCATGTTTCAAGTGAGGGCAACAACAGGGAAAGTCTTATTTGTTTTTCCCTAATAGACTGAACGCTGTGGGTTCAGCCTGGAGCCGAGGATGTTTCATATGGTTTCTGTATTGTAAATCTGTCTGTCTCCACACCCTCGCGAAGACAAATGCTCTGAGCAGCGGTTTCTTTGCCAGCGCGACGGCACTGGCTGTCAAGGATCTGCACTCTCTGAAGCAAGCTGAAAGCAAATCGCTGGGCGCAAACCTTCAGTTATTTAACCATTCTGCGGCAGGAGCATCGCTGGTGGGAGGAGGAGGAGAATTCGGTCTTGGCTGGGAAGGGAGAGCAATGCCCTCCACACAGGCAGGAGAGCCCTGTGGATTAACTCTTCTTGCACATTCAGCTGATCAGGAAATGGTTAGATCTGTGGAGAATTTGGAGGTTTTATCTGTCTACTTTGTGGTTTGAGCAGATAATGTATAAGGCTGTCTTGGCATTTCTGCTGTTAGTTTTTCTGCCCTCATGGATCTCTCCCATGGGATTAGAAGCAATAAAACCCACTTAAAAACCAAAAATGAGGTTATATGATTTCAAAAATCAGCAGAGGAACTCCAAGCCAGCCTGAATTTCGCTTCAGCTCCTGTTTTGCAGTTCAAGTTAACAGTGTCACGTTAGCATTAGCATCAGCCTTGCTTCCTTCTGAAGCACACGCAAGCACTGCAGACCATGCAGAGGACTGTACACTTTCGGTTTGGAAGATTTATGAAATTTGGGCTGGGTGAGGTATGGTTTTATGACCAACTGACAAACTCTTCCCATCAGAGGAAAGCAGAATGCAGCGCGTGGCCTCGCCAGCTGGTTGGGATTGCGTCGTCCCGGGGAGCCCTGCAGCCTCCGCAGGGCTAGAGCCAGATGTGCTTCAGATGCTCCCCCCGTTTCAGGGCATGGGGGGAGCAAACGTACGGATATTTACACCAGGGCAGAAGGCGTGTAAGTGACCGTTGCACAGAGCCGCTGGCACTGACCCACCGTGACCAGCTAAGAGGGGCTGCCCAAGGCGCAGGGGGCTGTGAAGGTATCAGCACTCACAGGCGCTCAGGTGAGGCAGGGTAACGGGGAGGAAAGGGGTTGGCGAAAGAGCTGGAGGAGCTCTTCATGTTCCCCGTTTTCTCGCAGCCTTGACATAGGAGAGGGCGGCCGGGTAGAAGCATGACGGGCCCTGCCAGCCTCATGCTTGCGGGACACAGCAGCCTGGGTCCGAAGGATCCCTCATTTCTTTAGCTGCAGACACCGGGCGGGCGCAGGGAGGCACCTCTCCCTGTTTCCAGCAAGCACCATCACCAGCAGCATCCCCTTTACCTCTGGGGAGCGCCGATGCCACGTGTTTCTCCAATGGCGGTTCATTCAGCGCCAGCAGCAGAGGCGCTGGGACTCCCCACGCAGCAGCAGTCCAGTTTCGACGCCTGCTCTGCCTCCCTGGTCCTTTCCCTCCAGGGAGCCCTGGTGCTCCCGCCCTGAGCGGGAGGCAGCCGGCAGCACGCACGCAGAAAATGATGCAGTCACAGACTGCATCCACGTCCTTATGCTCCTTGGTGACCTCATTTTCTGGGTGTAGCTCAGAGTGCAAAAACCACAAAAAAAGGGGATAGGGAAGGGAGGAGAAGAGATAGAGAAGAAGTTGCAGAAAAGCAGAAATAAATGCTGTAGTTTTGAAAATTACTGTGGAAAAACCCAGCTGGCTCATTATCCTCACTTTTGTAACAGTAACGTTGATCCTATTTCACCATCCCACAAGCACATACTCTTCTGATAGTTTAATGGTGTAAAAAAGATTAAGCTCCGGATAAGCTGCACAACACCACTGCCTTCAACCGCGTTTACCAGTTTACATTTACTAAGAATCTGGCTTTTGGTGTTTCATAGATTAGTGTTCTGACAGGTTGAAAAATGATAGAAAGGGAGCTATTACCCTTCTCCCACATTGCTCATATTTAAGATATTGCTGAGCACATTAATTACACATTGTTCCCAATAGATCAAGCTGAACTTTCATTTCTGAAATCTGTTTTTACTCCCAAACTGTTCCACTATTTGTGGAGTTTGGCAGAGAGTTTTACTCCTGCTGTACTCGCAAAAAATCTGCATTACAAAATACTGACAGCTGGCCGAACGTAACCCCGAAGAGAAGGCACCTGTTCAGGAAAGCCGGCCCATCCTTTTGCAAGCTGCAGCTTCACAGAGGAACCGGCGCATTGCGGCCATGCCTGAGGAGCCAGGCAGCGCGCGAGGGCAGGCTTGCCAGCTCGCTCCAACCTGGGCGGCTTGGGGGCAAGCCCCGCCACTCGAGTCTGTCATGACGCTGGTATCACGGAAGTATCGTCATGTCATCAGTCACCTCACAGCAATCAACCTCTCTGGATGTGAAATCCGTGGGCTTCTACAGAAATGAGTGCTTTTTTTCTCTTTCTCTCTGTCCCATTTGGGGAGCCCCCGTTGCCCTCCTGGGCACCCAGCAGCCCTCCCAGGATTTTGCACGCGTGGGACCTGGCCCTTCACGGCACAGGGAGGACCGTGGCCAGCTGGTGAGGAGCAGCCCTGCTCTTGCCCTTCTCTTTCCCCACGGCTGGTGCGGGGAAGTTCAGCCACCCACGCCGGCACAGTGTCGGGGTAGATAGTGGGGTGGCGGAGGTGAATGTACGTACAGCCAGGCAGGGCAACGCAGTGCATCGCACCTCGTCATCTTAGTGCCACATTGAATCAGGGCTTTCTACACCACGGAGACAGCAGGACACTACCCAGCACTAGGTTAGGCACAGTCCGGAGCGACCCCGATCTGCTGCCCACAGGCAGGTAGGAAGCTGCTTTGGGGCATCCTGAACTTGCTGCCTGGGTTGTGCACTGCTGTGGTCACCTGAAACTCAAGCTGTCTGGGCAAAGCTGGTGTTTGGCAAGTCCAGGGGATTTCCTAGGAAATAAATCATGGTACATAGTTGTTTTTAATGCTGCTGTGATCAGAGTGCAAGCCTGTAAATATGAAGGGATACCAGAATTTGGAGTGTTAAGGATAAAGTGTGCAATGTGCCAAATATAATTGTTTTCCTTTTGCAGCCCGTTATATTCAGATGTTGAGGAAATGATTTAATATTTCTGAACATGTTGTGATTTCACCGTTTGGTTCAGCAAGGGAAGTTTGAGAAGTCATGCAAATTAAGATAAACATTAAATATGCTGTTAGTACTTTATTTGCCATGCTGATTTTTTTTTGCTATAGCAGCGCTATGCAGGGTACGCCGCCCCAGGGCAGCGTTGTCTTCACGTTGAGACAAAAGTTGCAGCAGTAACAGGGGACTGAGAAAACTTAACCTGTACGTGACTCGCAATTGGAAGGACCAGTCTCAGGAGGTGAAAAGAGAAGGATGGAGGATGAGCGATTCAGCTCAGGACCCAGGTGCGCAGACCTGAGCCTGTGCCAGAGCCTGCTGGGTTTGAGCCCTCGTGCTCCTTCCCAGCTCTGCCGGAGCGTTGCGCTCCACGGGCCGGTGTGAAGTAGGCAGAGCATGAAACAATACACTGAGAAAAAAAGCGCAGGTCTGCAGAATTTCACAGGCAGCATTGCCTTCCCACCGCGGAGCAGAGGAATGTGCAGTTACCTCCTAAGTATGGGAAGTTTACATGATGAATGTTTGGATACTTGAGCTGACTTTAACCAGCTGACTTTGTGAAATGCACCTAAAACATGAAGGAAAGCGGAGCTCACAGGGTGTTACTTCAAACCTTTAGCCCTGAAAACCCTGTTTTCTCAGACGAATCACAGGGCATAATGGCAACAAAAAAAAATTCTGACAAGTCAGAGAGAATTCTTAAATGGAAGAAAAGCTGGTGCAGGGAGCATTGCTCATATTTTTCCTAACATTTACGTATTTTAAAATAAAAAATGACAGCAGTGGATGCTGTCATTATGAGCCATGAGATATTATGAGCCACTCATATTTAGTTCCACAAACTAAGCAGAAAGAAAAAATAATTCTAACAATGTCCAAAAACCAGCTCAGCCTCTTGTGAAGTGTAAAGCAGAGATTAATTTAAGACAGTTTTTAAAGAAGAAGAAAACCCAGTTCTGGAAATGTAACACTGCCTAGCAGAATACTTACTTAAGGATAAAACAACACAATTTAGTTGATGAGAAGACAGCTGAAAACAGCAGAACTGCAATCAAAAGAGATTCCAAAAATAGTTTTTTAGTGTAGCTGGTTTTCTAATATTGTACTTTGAATTGAGCCAATGGGTCTAAATCCAGCTCTTGAGCACTTCCAGCCTCCTTCAGTGTTGTTGAGGTTCAGCTCACTAGCATGGGCCACCTAGTATACCCACCAGTAATACGCATTCATGCTTCTATATATACAATATAGGAACAGACTTCATCCAACGCATTTCACCATGTGTTTTGGTTTGTGTCTTACCCCCACTCTTAGTGTACTCTTTAATGCAATTATGATATTTACTAAACAGGTCTGACAAATAACTCTTAGTTTATAATCTGGTTTGTTTTCCGTAAATATTCAGTGAGGGAATCTGGCCGGTGATGCCTGGCTTTGCCTGAGCGTCTGAATCATACAGCACTGTTTCCGGTTTGAGGCTGGAAAGACCCAATTTCTTGAATCGTGCTTCTGTGACAAAGACGGACCTTTCCAAATTCCGTCTTATTTCATCATAATTCATTTGTTTGCTGGTCGTATTCTGACAGCCCTTGCCACGTGCCAGACACTCTCTGCTCCTGCAGGAGACGGGGCAGCCTGCCCGTGGCATCCAGCCTCGCGGGGCGCGCGCCCGCCGAGAAGCCGACATCTCCCACTGGCTCTGCCCCGCGTTGCTGTAAGAGCCGGTCGGTGTTTGTGCTGCACGCTGCCTGCCCTGCCCAAGCACAGCCAGGTTAACAGCTACGGGAGCAGCTTGCCTTCCCCCAAAACACAGGGTCCTTTACCATACCTGAAGCCACCAGTAGATGTTTGCTCTCTGGCTGGAGAAAATTCAGTGTTGAGGGCAGCCTGTGTGTAACTCACAAAAACTAGGCTAGACCCACAAAGGGAGAGCTCATCTTCTGATATGGTTGATAGAAAGGCTCATCAGTCCAGAGGCAGATTTTCTTTATTCGGATAATTTCTTCATATGTTTCCATTTTTGGGAGTCTCTGCATTTCTCAGAGCTTCCTGTCAAGAGGAGGACCTGGCCCCCTCAGAGCAAATGGGAGCTTTGCCATTTGCATCAGTGGAGTTTAAATGTCACCGCAAAGGCCGGGCGGTTCCCATGGGACTGATTTCAAGCCAATACATAGATCCCAGCAGAGATCTTCAGAGTCGGTATAGCTAGGAGCATGCAGTGAAATCAGCGTCCCCCTCCACAAGCCTAAATCCAGAGCTCATCTGGATACTAGATAGTTGCTGTTATGATATTGGACCTATTTCTGGTTTTCTTTCTGTCTTTGTACGCATGTCCAGAAAGGTTGGTTCTTATTTTCAACAAAAGTGACCTGCTCTCTAAGACGAGTCCTCACACACACGTGCGCTTCCTCCCTGTTTTTCTGCTTGCCTCCTGCACGCTTCCTTTCTCCGGGCAATTCTAGGAGCGAAATGAAGTGCAAAGGTCAAAGCCTTTGCCACATGCAGCCGTGAGTTCAATACGGGTGTAAAAAAGGACAGTTCAGATTTGGCCCAAGGTGGATGTGGAGCGTACGTCTTTTCACTTCTGTGCGCACCGAGCTGGGAGATCAGCTGAGCTGCTGAGCAAAACCCTGAACGCGGGTTCATTTCCCTACACTGAACCACATTGTTATGATCAGGCAAAAGTGTTACAGCGTAAACATCTGCGGCTTTTATTCCAATCCTGCTGGCTACTCTGGTTTTCCTCATGAGGTCCGACAGCATGTTGTTGAAGGGTTTACTTTAAAAAAGAAAAGAAAAGCGGTGTCGTGGTCCCCTACTAAAAGAGTCACTTTGCCCAATTTCCTGTTTATGTTCCTTCTCTTCGGAGCCGTCACATCATGTGAGCGCAGACAGTTATAGATAGGCTGCGTGACTGTTGCTGACCTCACACCGCATGTTCAGTTAACAAGGTGAAACAGCAAAATTTGTTCTGTTTGTGTAAAGAATACTGAGAAAACTGCCAGTTCCAAGTAAAATAGAGGGAGAAGGACTCCCGATAGCCCGAGGCAGGGCGCAATCTCCAGGGTCGAGAAACCTGCAGTTCTTTCAGCTTAACTGCTTTGCACATCTGTATTTACATCGTGCTTGCGAGTTACAAGAAAGGGGATTAGCCCCAACTCTATTTCTTTCCTTAGCGAAGCAGGTTTGGAGTCCTTCCATAAAAGCTATTAGTTTAGCAAATTTGCTCAAAATTTGTCCAAACTTCAGTCCCTTTGGTATATAAGTTTTCCTATACTTGCTTCCAAAAATGACTGAAAACTCCTATGACTTAAATAGCTTCAGCCATCTAGCAGATGCTTATACCCAGCATTTATATTTCAGAACTGTTGTTCCTCAAACAACCTGGGAGCAACCTCATTTTTATTAAGATCTCAAGGATCCACGCAGAGCCTTTCAAAAATCCTTTAATATTAGTCCAAAGACTTTTGGATTAAAGGCTTTCCAAGAAGTCGAATTTTACCTCTATTCAGGGTAATATCTTATTACTATGTTGGTATTAAAGAATTTATTGTGAACAAGTCAAAAAGATCTTAAGGGTTTCCAGGCCATTTTACACAAGTAGCTTTCATGCAACAGTAGGAATCCCTGTCTGGGGATGGGGTTTCAGTGGCACTTTTCCCACTAACAGAAAATTAGGTTATGTTGTTAAATCCAAGAAGACCTGTGTCAGTATGTTAGTTTCTCCTTTCTCCCTGTTTTCAACTCATTTCTGTAAAAAGACCAATCCTCCATCTGGAGAAATCAGAATTTTGTTTGCTGACTGACCAGAGGAGTGGCACTAAGCCAGACCAGCGGTTTTCTGTCCATCGACCTCTGCCACCTTAAACAGGTATACGGATTTCAGATGGAGAAGTTGCACCATAGACTGGTCGAAGCCAAATGCACAGATGTGAGTGCGTACCCGCGGGTGTACGGGTAAGCATCCTGATTATCAGGAACACAGCGTAACTTCAGGGGCAGGTGTGTCCCTGGGACAGGTGAATGAATCGCAACATACGCGGCGTGTAATGAGCACGTACCAGTTGTCAAGTGCTTTAGGATTTAAAGGTGAAAAAAAGCACTCCAGAAATTTAAGCTGTGTTCAGGATGATAATAATAATGTCATTCTAGATCATACACATAAACATGCTGTGAGGGAATATGGAGCTAAAACTCTTGGCTAGCTGGTGAGGCTGTAAACATCCTCATGTAAAGAGTCCTGCCCTGTAAGTCTTCACTGTCAGGGAGCTTAAATGCCTGCAAAAACATAGCAGCAGTCAGAGGTGTCATTTGGGGGGCAGCTTAAAGGAATTAATGTTTCACTGTGCCTGCCCTCAGGAAGGAAAAAATGTGCTGGAGGAGAGGAGGGCTGTGGGTGGGAGGAGATCCTTGAATGGCTTTAATCACTTCAGTGCTGTCTGCTGCTGCTGGGACCTCTGCTCTGAGCTGTGACCTACTTTACATCCCCATTAGAAGTGCAAAAAACAGACAAAATGAAGCAGAAGGGAGAGCGTGAGGATGCTCACGATGTGAGCCAGTGTCCACCCCTGGCTGCCCCAGCAGTTTGATACCCCGCCACCCGGCATCACGGCTGCTCGGGCTCACAGCTCATGGCTCATGGCTGATCCAGGTGGGACAGGGTCCACCTGCCTGTCCGGGCAGCAGCAAGGCCAGCTGGCCAAAATCAGCTTCCCTCCACCCAGGGCTTTTGCTCACCCATCGCAGGTTCATGTTGATGAGAGCCAGTGGCCCAGTGGAAGTGCTGGCAGCCCAGGCGGTGGGTGGCCAGCCCGGGGCCAAGGCTGTACTAAGAGCACTGGGGCTGCCTGGGCTCTGCCCCGCCTGGAGGCTTCCCAAGCTTGTGTGGATCTTACACCACAGCTGGCTTTCTGTTCCTCAGCTTAATTTTTCATCAGTTCTCCAGATCCCTTTGGGCACTGCTTTATAATGATGCCGAGTCACAAAAATTTCAGTTGCTTCCTGAAAGCGTGTGAGACTGTCTTTACCATCTTGTTAGTCCCAATGAAACACGGCCAAGCGCAGTGGGGGAGTTACTTTATTTTTTTATTAATACCAACTGTGGCTTTTTACTGGCGCCCTGCAGATGCTGTTGAGATTGCTGGCTGGCCCCGGTCGCTTGGTGCTCCTGACAAACCCCGCTTGGCCACAAGCTTCTCCCTGGGAGGTGCAGCCCTCCAGGGCACGGCTGGGTTTCTGCCCTGTGGTGTCAGTTAGCTGTAACTTCATTATGACTGATCCTTACGCTTTCTATAAATGAGCTCCAAGGGCCTGCACATATTTGCAGGGCAGCTGTTAACAAGAAAAGCTCCAAGCTTTCAGCACCACTGCTGTCAAAATAGGAGGAGGAACGGAGAAGTCATGCCCTGGGCTGTCAGTGCAGAGGGTAGCTTATCCATGCCTGTGTCAGGATTTCACTGTTAAATGAATCCACTGAAATAGGATTGCCATCCCGCCATCCCTTCTTCGGTGTTTTGTTGCTGTGGATTTCACAGGTAAGGCTTTATCAGCCCAGAAGCATTTCCACGGCCATGGGACAGTAGGAAGCAGTGAGCTCTTCAAAGCACTGGCAGGGACAGTCCGGTCCTGCCTGCACCACATGCCCAGCACAGGGCAGGCAGGCAGCCCCGCGGAGCCATTTCACACATCTCAGTCCCCCCAGGCGATATGGAGCCGTCGTGTTTTTCTGGTGTGGTAGGGTTTGTTGTAGCTGGGATCAAAGCTGGTGAATTCTTCACTTTAGCAAGATCTCGTGGGTTGAGATGCCCCATCACCATCTTCCCCTGCAAAGCTCAGGGACCCATCCGGGTGGAATGACCACAGTGCCGGCATTTCTTCTCTACGGGAGAGCCCCTTGGGACCCACCTGCCGGGAGCCATGGGGAAAGCGAGGAGAGGACAGTAGCACTGCTCCCCTTCAGCCAGCAATGTCTTGTCGAGCAATTCCTACTTGTATGCGGAGCAAGGGGGTGCTCTGTCATCTTGCCAGTGTCCTCAGAGGAAACCTCTAATCAAAATGTTTGAGAGAAGCACAGTTCTTGTTTCCTCACTGCTCTTACTAAGGGATGAGGGACATGAGTGAAATGACATTTCTTCATCCGAGCATCTGCCTCCTTCCTCCCTTCCCAAAATGCACTGGTGTTCTTATTAATTTTACTTTCAGAACTTGTTTTCTTATCTTCCATAAGGTTTTTAAAAACTTAGAACTCCCAAGTTTTTGGATTGCTATGACTTTGACCCTTCATGCCCAAACCAATCCATTAGCTTTACAAAGAATCTGTGTGTTTATTAAATAGCAGTGACTCATTCTGTTGCAGATGTTTGTATATGTAAAGCACCATAAATATTATGGATTAAGACATAGACCGGGCAATGGGAATGTGTGTAGGTTAGCCAGCAACATATGACTTGGACTTTTTCTCCTTTTTTTTGGTGTGTGTCATTTTTTCTTCACAAACCACAGGTTTCTTTTTGTGAGAAACAGAAACAAAGGAAACTCTCTGCTTCTACAGGACGTCATCTTAGATGCTTTATTACAAAGCTTTCATTGCACTTACAGCGCAGGAAATTTTTTGGTTAGTGTTTTTAGTCAATTAATGTATCTCTATCACCTTGAAAGGAAGAAGGTATTTCCCTTCCACTATGTACCCATTGCATCTCCTTTCAGGAAGACTCATGCTGACTTTCTTGAAACAAGATTCATTTACAGTCATACTGAAACTATCACAATCAGAAAGACAAGTGGCTCGGTAAATGACTCATGACGTAGCAGATGGAAATACAGTGGTAGACTGTAGACTGTAGTCTGTCCTGAACTCATTGTATGGGGGGCCTTTGCCAGAGCCAGATGAGCCAGACCATTTGTGCTAGTCTGCGTTGAAAGTTGTTTTGTATGGGAATGCTGGTTAGCTCAGAGCTTTTTCCCACCATAGCCAAGCCCTAACTTTGAGAGAACAGAGCCGTAGTGGGCATGAGCAGGCAGGGGAAGGGAAAGCGATGCCTTTCAAGCACCCACGGGAATGCACCTCAGCTTCCAGGCACCCAAGCAAAGGGAGAAAAACTACTGCAGAAAATTTCTCCTTCTATTCTCTAGGTTAAATCAAATTACATGCCTGTGGAGGCAGAGGAAGGCCCTAAGGGAGGAGTATTCCTCTCTGAAATTGAATATTTATTGATTTTTCTCTCCCAGCCATAAACCATGAGTTTCAGCTTCTCATTGCTGAAGAAGTTTGTAAGATCTGAGTAGAAAATAAGGGAAACCAGACAGCAAGGGAGACAAGGGAGACGAAGTCCAGGAGAAGTGTTAAACCAGTGGGTAATGGGCAATGAGCTCAGCTGCTCCCAGAGCACTGCACGGGGACACACTGGAAGGGACAAGCAGGCAGCCTCATTAGGGAGAGATTTATTATGCAGAGCTGATGGGCGCTGCAGACCAACAGCCACAACTGAAATAGCAAAACCGTAACTCCAGCTGGGGACAGGCTGGGTGCTTTCAGAGGTCTTTTTCATCTCAGATTTCTGCAAGTGAGTTAATCGAGCGCTATTACCGAGCCATGCAGGCTACAGAGTTAGAAGGCATGAGCCCTTCTACCAGGGTCTCGCAGTCCGAGGAGTGCGAGCTGCACAGGGCTGGCCCTTTTCTTTTGAAAGGGTGGCACGAAGAGCTCCCAACAATGTCCTCGGCTCTTTCAACACGAGGATGCTTGCTGGGAGCGGGGCCTGACTCCTTCCTCCTTCCCAGTGCAAGGGACCATACTCTGCAGTTCCAACACCTCCTGCTCTGTGCAGGCGGGGGGAACTCTCATCACTTATACGATCTTAATAGGCTTAGACATCAGCTGCTTACAAACCCGCCTACGTATGAATTTTGACTTCCTCTTTTAAGTCATTTATAGGAAATGCTATAAAGTGCCACCTAATTCGTTTTTCCCAAAAAATATGTTTAAAAATTGTTCTTTAAAAAATAAGACAAGCTTTGAAAACTTGTGTCTCAAGTGCTGGCACTCCTGCAGAACTGTTAGCCTGCAGCTCTGCTAGTTCTATTGCCCCAAGGACGCCTTGCGGCTCAAGGCAGCGGAACCACAGTGAGTAGCAGCAGGAGCACCGTGCACACAGGTGCTCCCAGCCCTCAGCCAGCCGCAGGAGGGAAGCCACACCAGACCCTTCTCTTGTGGGATTTGCTGATTTCTCTTTCCAAGGGAGTTTGTGCGATGAGAGCAATGCCAAATGTTCAAACCTTTCACATTCCTCCGCATCACGGAACTCTTGAACTCTTTTTTCAGTGTCAGACCTCCCCACAGCAGACCTGGGGACAAGCACACATCCTTTGCCCAGAAGCAGGGCTGCAAGGATGCCAGGCAGGCAAGGAATCAATCCACATCCACTGCTCATTCTGCTTCCCCTTGCCAGCCCCTTTGCTGCATTCTGTAAAATGAAGATTATCCTCAGGGGGGAGTCATGAGCATTAATTTAGCTGGTAAAGAATTTCATGTTTCTTGGCTAAGCCGTGTTTTGTTATTAAAACCAGGAAAAAATCAAAAACTCACAGGACAAATTATATTTCAGGACAATTTACTTCATTTAGCTTCTATGTGCTCTAATTAATTATTTAGATCTCAGGTACTGGATATTTTGTACACACAAATGAAAACATGGTCCTCAGAAGGTAAGCCATGAAGGTCCTTGGCCAAACCTTTCCCATGCAGGCACTCATCTCTCATTCTGTCCTTGTTTACCAGTTTGCTGTTTTTTTGGCACATAATAGGTTTGCTCATGGTCTGTTTTATCTGACATTGCTGCCGCGGAGCAAACATTCACATGTAACAGCAGCCCTTTTTAAACCTCACGCCACTTATTCAGCAGAATCAGAGACATCAGATTGTGGAAGTAGCACAATCTTTCTTAGAAACCCTACTGAAATGGAAACAGAGCTATTCCTCTTCCCTTCAGAAGTGGCTCTGGAATTCCCAAAGTGAAAAATTCAGGAGCAAGAAGAAAACACTGATAGCTTGTGTTGCACAGCGCAACATGCTGGCGTCCAACCAATGCTGCTGCAAATTCTTTCTTCCTTTCGGCACTGACTGAACTATTCCACTTACAAAGGGCAGATGAAAATTGTTCTATATTTATGTTGGCTTTTGTCTGATTGTAGTTGTGCTTCTCCCTAACGCCAACAAATCTTTGGAGGACTTGTAAACGTATCATCATCATATCATTCCTTCATCAAGAAGGAACTAATTTCAAGAGGCACCCAAATAAATGTAAGATTTCTTCTGGACACGTAGATCCTTTCCGTAGCGTTAGCAAGGAGCCTAGGCTGAATCCGGGGATCGGTTCCTATTTGAGTATATAGGTTACTTCACCTCAACCATGGGAGCGCAATCTTTCACCCTTAAATTGATCCAAATTCTCTTGTAGATTTGGTAGTGTACACAGCCCCAGACTAAATATTGTCAGATATATTGGCTTTGATCAGCTGAAATAAATCCCTCCTTGCCGCAGCCCCACCACTCGGGTCCTGCTGGCTCCGCGGGTGCCTCGCTGGCCACAGGCCGCTGCGGGGGCTCGAAGGTGCTCTCTGGCCCGCTACCGGCACCCGTGGCAAACACAGAAGCTGGTCCTCTGGGCACAGCTCACGGTAATAGCGACCGTGCCTTAAAAACTGTGAGGAGGAAGGTATTGCAGCAGCACCAGGGTGCAGGTTGATGGTGCACACCGTGCCGCCGGGACTGGAGGTACCACGGGGTGCTGGCACGGCACACCCTTCCCCAGCGAGGGGTCTGCGAGCCGTGGGGAGCCCCCTCCGGCGCCAGGCAGGTGCTCAGCGCCTTGCGTCATGGTGCTGGCACAGGCTCAGCTTCTCGTTTGGGTGAGGGATGGGCAAGGGGAGGAAGGCACACGCCGCGTCCTGGTCTGTGGGAGAAGGTCACAGGGATAGCGGGAAGAACCGTAACAGGGGAGGGAGGAGGCAGGCTTGTAAATGGTAAAAAGAAAACTATGAAGGCTGGGAGGTACCAGGCACCCTCTGCGCCTCTGGCCGGGGCTGAGGAGCCCCAGCCCCTGCCCCAGAAGAGTCGACTGTGTAGTACACAAGCTGCCCGGGTCCCTGCGAGCTTAAAGCTGCTGCCGCCATCCTGTCTGGCCAAGGCCTGCCCCAGCTGGGCTCCCAGCGACTCCAGCGTGCTGCATCCCCTTCCCCTGGGGAAAGGAGACGTGTAGCTCATTGCAGGCAAATGCCAGGAAAATGAGGAGAGGATATTTGACTCTTGGAGATAAAAGCCTCATGCGGACAGGTGTGCCAAAACCCCTGTTTTGCCTACGCCACGAGGCAGGGCGAGTCCTGTGTATTGGCAATGGCAAACCTCCTGTCTGTTTGCAGGCTCAGTGCATTGCGCACTCAGCATTATAGGATAAGCAAAAATGTTTTGCAGTACAACATTTTGCAAGTAAAGGCACATATCAGTGAAAGATTCAGCATGGAAGTGAGCCATTCGGGGGAGACAGTGATGGGACTGGTTGTTAAATGGAAGAAGAGGTGCAAAAGATGGTCCTTCAGCCCCACCCACGCAGGTAGCTATGTCAGTAGCCGATGCCACTTTCCTCCTGGAGAGTGGAGGGGAAAAAAAGGAGCCTGGAGAGGCAAGGTGCAAGGGCACGGTGTGCGTGGATGCAGTTCGATGGTGGAAGAAAGCTGCTGTTAACAGCAAGCACCCAGGGAAGACCTGGTCCCATCCCCTCCCACCCTCTCCCTGGTGCTGGCCTGCCTGCGCCCAGGCGAGGCTGGGTGCTGGGGCACCAGGCTGGCAGCGCTCCCCACTTCCCAGCGTGGGATGAGGCGGTTTCCGCTGGTTTTGCTCTCCCTTTGGTGGCAAGCAAGGAGCAGCCCCGGCACGGGGCAGCAGGCGAGCTCTCCGGGTGGTGCCGGCAAACTCCCCATCGGCCAGGCTGCTCCATCGCCCTGCGCCGCTGCCACCCTGCCATGGCACCCGCACTGGTTTCAAGGGCGGCTGAGCGCTTAAACGTCTTTGAAGGTCTGAGCCTGCGAGTGCTGATTCACCCGCGCTGCTGACTCAGGCTGCGCCTGTTCAGAGGCTGCCGCCCGCGGCGCCTCTCCCTCCCCGCGGCTCCGGGTCCAGCGGCAGCGTGGGCAGGGTGTTTGCGTTGGTCCCCGCAGCTCACAGCGAGGTACCACCGTCGGTTTCGGAGCACACTAATATTGGGGGCAATGAGCGGCGGCTGCCAAGGGCTGTTAGCTTGTCCGAGCTTGCGGTATCGCCAAAGGGCAGTTCCTCTGTCCCCCTCCGCCCCCCACCCTCCTGCACGTTTCCCACAGCTCGTGTGTTACCCCCACAAGAAAACACCGCGCTGTTTTCAGCCAGACCGGGGCTGGCTGGCTGCACGGGCCCTGCCGGGAGGGCAGCCATGCGGGAGATGGAGAGGCGAGGCCCACCCTTCCCAAGGGCAGTGCAGATTTCAGCAGCTATCTGGCATTATTTCCCCTCAGCCCTGTTTTCACGTCTGCCCAGCTGTGATAGCCAGTGTTTTCTCACACAGCCTCGGCCCTGCTCTCCTCTCCCATCACAAGCCGGGGACCTCTCCGTCTCCAGTCTCACAGCACCAGCCAGATGATAAGCCTGATCAAATTGTGTATCTGCAGAAAAACAGATTATTGGGCAGCTTCTCGGCTAGTGCACACCCAAAGCCCGCAGAGCCACAGCCCCTCGCACCACGCTGAAGCCAGCCTTCGCCTCCAAGCAGAGGCACCGTATGCTTTTCCCAAAGCGCACCTGCAGTTTTCTCTTTCCTCTCACTGGGTGCCCAGGTTGTGCTGAAACTACAGACTCCTTTAGACTCCTGAAAACTAAAATGCTATGGAAATGGGGACAGGTACTGAGCCATCCTGCCTAAGGGTGTTGTTCCGGCCACTGGGCATGTCATCCTGAGCTGTCCCTGGCCTTGGGGCTGAGCTCCCACCTCCCCACAGCTGCATGGGTGCCAGCCAGGCAGGGTGTCCCCAGCTGCTGCTGCTGCTGCTGCTGCTGCTGCTGCTGCTCTCCCATCATGTCACGTCACATCACGTCACGTCACGTCCCGTCCCGTCCCATCCCCTTCTTTCCCCCCGCAGTTTGCTCATGTGCAGGTGATTTCCACCCAATTTCCATCAGAAGGAGCCAAGTGTATTTAAGCTGCAGGGCTGGCAGCCTTGGGAAAAGGAGTGAGAATTGGTTTTGCAAGTCTTGGGGGAGAGCGGATGGGCCCTTCCGCTCCCTGCCTTAGCAGCCTGTTTCTCTGGGAAGCAAAGGAGCGGGGCTTGTTTGGCTTATACCTCCTGGAGCATTTCTCTTTTGTTGTTTCGGGGTGAGAGTGTGTTGGGGGATGTGACCTTTCTGTCCTGATGCATCTGCGGGGTGCACATTAAGCCTGTGCAGCACCTGGATTGCAGGTGGCAGAGGTGTGGACTCTTTCTGGGACTATGCATGTGAGGTACCTGCCGGGCTGTGTTCCGTTGTTGAAGCTTGCTAGTCAGGAAAGTGCTTTCTGCATTAAACACTTTTCCTTTGTTTCTATTTCCTTTGGGGGGGTGGGTTCTTTTTTCCTGGCTCCCACAAAATTAGGCTTGTCTGAGGTACTTCAGTAAGCTGTTATCTCTAGCTGCTTTCAACAGAGACCAAATCACTTTCAAACCTCAACAGGCCATGAGGGCAAGACTTAATTTTCTTTGTGCAATACACTTTGCACCTCACCTCTGCTTCCTGTTTGTTCCTAAGGTGACCCCCTCTCTGAAATCCCTTCCTTTACACGGGCTGATGGATGGTTTTTCAGCCTTGCAAGAGCTCCCTCTATGATATTTCATTATCTGGTCACCGTATATTGTTTTGGATGAATCTTTTGCTTTCAAAATAGATTATGGTACTGACAGGCTGAACAGACTTACACGTAGATAAATTTTTGGATGAATACCGACAGACTGTGAAAACCCTGCTGCACTGCAAAGAAATGTCTTTTGAGTAGAAAAAAATGCTTTTTCTTTACAAATGATTGTTGCTATTTTTTGTTGATCATTTTAACCATCACCATGCCCATGGGAACTCAGTATTGAAATCTGTAGTGCCTGTATTGATTCTAAACTGTGCCAGCACGGACTTACATCTTAGTGAAAACATCCTGAACTGTTATTTTGCCTTAAGGCCAAATGGTTTGCTGTCTTTAAACTGACAGATAGGTCTGTTCTTTGCAAAATGAGCACGATTTTTAACTTGGACACAAGCTATCACCCAGGTTTACGTTGTTGTGACAAGTCATTTTGCAAAGAGCACTTGAATAAGACTTAGGTAGGGAGGCTGTGGTCATTGTTGTTCAGGTGTTTCTTAATGAACTTTTAACTCTTATGAAGGCAATTAAACAGCCAGTGGCTGTATAGCTATTGCAGGTACCTGGGCAGTGTGTGAGCCCCTGCACCTTTCCGGGGCAGCTGCAGCCTTAGCTTCAGCTGCTCCCTGGCAGCCACCCCGGCCTTGCTGGTTTGACTTTATCCAACGCGGTTTTTATGGAGTTTGGTAAGCAGGAATCTCCTAATGTCTTATTGCAGCTTTTCTCTGTGGAGCAGAGGTCGGGGTGGATTTCTTCTGGCCCTCGAAGTGCGTTGGTGACAGCTGTAATCAACACAGAGGCGCTTAGAATGCTGATGAACAAAAACAGCTGCTGGAAAAAAAAAAATGTTATTTTGTTCCTAGAAACTTGCATATAGCTTTATAAAGTGACGCTGCATCTTAGTCCTGCCAGGACTTCATTTAAGCCTGTATGGGACCCATAGCTTCAGTCACAAGGATCTGAAACACATCAGTGCTTACCAGGTTTGGTGTGGGTTGACAGTCACTCCACACGGTGTCTGTGTAAACAGACATCCTTCTGTAAGGTTTGAAAGTTTCCTGTTTAACTTTTTAGCTCTACAATTCCCTTAAGGTTTGTTCTGGGCTTTCAGAAGTAACTAACAGCTCGTTAACAGCTTTTTATTAGCACTGAAAACCATTGGAGGGAAGCTGCACTGGTCATCTGGAGCCCTTGGCTTTGCTGGGCAAAAGGTATTTGTTGCCAGATATTAGCTCATGTACTGCAACACAGGGTGCAGTCCTAGGTGTTTTCATTTCACAAAGAAAAATATGTTATAATCTCTTCTGTAGATGAGATGGTGAAGTATCAGATCATTTCGATTACACCATGCTGGCAGGCTGAGGGTCAGAGGAGGGGAGAAGTCTTGCTCCTCTTAACCTCCAAAGGGACAATCCTCTGCCTTTTTTCCTATCATCACAAATGCAAGCTGATAGCAAGCACTTCAAATCAAGGTCACAATTTTGCCAGTTTATCAAACCAACTATAAAACCTAAGAGAGAATAAGCATGTGTGGGCTGATTGATATATTATGTGGTTGGCACTAAAAAGGCCCTGCTTTTGCCATTTGCAGGCATGGCGGAAGCGCTGGTTCGTGCTGCGCAGAGGCCGCATGAGCGGGAACCCAGATGTGCTGGAGTACTACAGGAACAACCACTCCAAAAAGCCCATTCGGATCATCGACCTCAACGAGTGTGAAGTGCTGAAGCATTCGGGGCCCAACTTCATCAAGAAGGAATTTCAGAACAACTTCGTCTTCATTGTGAGAACCACCTACCGCACCTTCTACCTGGTAGCCAAAACTGAGGAGGAGATGCAGATCTGGGTGCACAACATCAGCCAGATCTGTAACTTTGGACATCTAGAAGATGGCACAGGTAGGATCATGCTCATCTTGGGGATTGGGAGGATGATCTGTGTCTGGGCTCCTCCACAGCAGCACCAGGGATGAGAGCAAGCATGGACCTTGGTGCCTGGTTGGGCTGGGCAGGTGGTCTGGGACTCTGTTTCCTATAGCTCTGCACAGCACTGAGGTGCTGCTAAACCCTGATTTGAAAGTTATCGGGGATCTCATTTCTGCTGGGTAGAACTAATAGCTGGCTGCTTGGTCTCACTTAGCTTTCCTGCTAGAATAAACAGCAGATCCTTAATAAGAAAAGGTACTGTTTATGTGAAAAACTGACTGACTGTTATCTTCTGGGGCCGTTTATTTCATTACATGTCCCATATTTATTTAGTTTGGCTTAACATAAGACACCTGTTCCAGGAAAGTGTCCTGCAAAAGTTGTGTTTTCTCAGGCTTTGCTGGATGTGGAATATGCACAGACTTGGGTGTATATGTACATACATAAATCAATGACAAAAATACTGAGTTGTCTTCTCTTATTAATGAGAAGAAAAATAAAGAAAAGGCAGAGGACAGGAGAGTGTTAGAAGTGTGTGTCTAGACTTAAAAGATGGTCCCGCCAGTGAAGCATAAAGTCAACCTGTTTTGCCAGGACCTACACCTGTATATACTCAGTAGGGTGAATTTCTTGGAAAGCTTCCAAGAATTAACCACTCTGAGATGGATGTAGCCAGTAATTAAAGTCGGGACCTGTATCATCATTAACTTACCTTTCAAATGAGACAATCGGGCTCAGATAACAGCAATCTGTCTTTCCCTTGACATTTCCAAGGGGCAGATACAGCAGCAATTTGAGAGCTTCATAGGAAGTGAGTCAGAACAAAGACCTTCACAGCGATAAAAGCCAGTGCAAGAGCAGAAGAGGGTGGTGATGGAGGGGCTCCATCCCAAGGGCAGTAATTTGTTTGGGGCTATCATAGCGTGGCCGGGCAGATTATGCTGCCTTGGTCCCTGTGCTGCTGCACTCTGGCTGCTGCTGGTGTCTGCAACTGCCGCGTGGCCTTGCCTTGTAACTTAAAAGGAAACAAACAGCCATGATGAGACGTTTTATTTTAATCTATGCTGGTTCCTGGCCTTCTTTAATCTTCTCTTCAGTAGTTTATTCTGCAGGGAAATGGGAGTGGAAAGAGCACTGCAGTGGTCCTGTTACAAATGTGATGTCTGCTCTTTTCCCATTTCCTTTAGAGACCACCAGGAAAACGGGCTGACATATTTTCATGTGCCAGTGCAAACTGCCTGTGAATGCAACTTGCAAACTAGAGCTGGTAACTTTGAGGGATTGGAGTCAATAGCCTGTTGGGGCTTGGATGTAGTTAGGGATATTCAGTAACTCCCTCCCTACTGATCTGCCTTTGTTGACAGAGGTGTTGCTCTTGCATTGCTGCTTCTGGTGCAGTATTATTTTAGATACACTTTTACCAGTTACTCTGAAATGAAGGTAAGTCTTTCCACGCAAAACAGAAAAGGGAAAAATAATTTTTGACTCTCAAATGTCTATGCAGACTTCTGCTGGCACTGTGCTGAGGATGTGCCTAGGGAGATGTGATCTGTGGCAGAGGAACTACGTCAGCAGCTGTCCCAGGGTAGATGCATTTATAGTGGGAAACGTCTGTTCTGTTATGCTGGTACAGCGCAGCATTTCTTGTAAGACTTACACATGGGCAATACTCAGAGTATTACACAGTGGTATTTCTCTCCCAGCAAAGATTGCCAGTGCAGACACTGATGGAAGAGAAGTGAAAGCTCTTGCTGTGGCAGTTGAGAAAGCTGACATCCCAGCTTTCTGCTCTGTTCAAGGTGGATATTATCCTCCAAGAAGTTCAACAGTGCAGAGCATTAGCCTTCGTTCAGTATAAACTCTGGCACCTGAATTTACAGCCCTCATCACAGACCATGTAAGCTAAGCTTCCAGACATGCACTTATATCTCTAATGGCGAAGAGCTTGTAAGATCTCCTATTTATCCTGCAGTTCCTGCTGGTGAGGTCAGGTTTGGGGTGTATTCAGGTCAGGCTGCAGGGCATGTTCAGATCCTCTGATTTAAATCTGCACAGTTCCACAGGTTGCGCATCACGTTTCAAACAGTTACAAATTGCTTCAGCTTTTTGAAAGCACCTAAATCCCCCAAGAACCTATAGGTTTAAACAAATTACCCTTAAAAATTAACATAAGAAGAGAAAAGCTCTATTAAATGCCATATGCTTTTTTTAACTTGAATGCTACTGTGTTAAAAAATAATAGTCCTTGAAATGAATCATCAAAAGAAAGACACATCAATTGCAAGAAATTTTAATAAGCTGTTCTGTGTATTAAAATGAATCTCAAAGCCGATACTATATTGTGAAATCAATCACTCTTAATCCTTGCATCTCTGAAAATTTGCTGTGACTTTGAGGCCAAAACCAAATCTGCTGCTTTTTCTGCTTAATGCACAGAAAGTGCGGCCACGGGCTTACACAGTGACTCAGCTGTAAACAGCGTCCCGTCGTTCCCAGTTAGTCCCTTCCAGTAGCAAAGAAGCTGGACAAGCAGCCAGGTCCTAGTCATCAGAGGCCCCCGGTCTGACGTGTAAGCAGCCAGACAGACCGAAGTTAGCAAAACCGCGGCTGGCCCTGGCAGGACAGCGCTTTAGGCAACAAGAGAGGGGACGGCTGAGAGACGGAGGCGAAGTGCAAGCTCCAGGCAGATGTCAGGAAGCACCTGGGAGGGCAGCTGTCGGGAAGGACTTGCCAGCAGCCACCAGTGCGCCGTGGCACTCGGCTGCCACAAGAAACTGCGCGGCTGGCGGTGCTGGAAATGGCGGGGGAGCCGGCACCCTCAGGGGAGCCGGCTGCAGGAGGGAGGAAGAGGCCTCTCTCCCTATTTCCCTGTCATTTCTATGTAAAATCTTGCTTCCACCTCTGGTGAAGGCTCCCAATGGAGCGGTCATTTCCCAACCCCACAGTGGCCGTGCAGGGGATGGAGAGGAGGCTTGGGCCAAATGGCTGGGCAGGGCAGGGCAGGGCGTGAAATGAAGTGGCTATGGAACATCATGGGCACACTTTATCCCATATGCAAGCTGAAACCATGATTAACTGACACAACGCAAAACAGCAGCTTTTCATCGCAGAAACTGCTGTGAAAGTTCTTCAGCCTTTTTCATTAGGAAGCCTTACTTTTAAAGATTGTAGCTGTGCATTGGATGCTCCCCCAGAACATGCCTTGGCAGGCAGCTCCTCAGCACAAGAGGGACCTTTTGTCTTGGGTTCCCTCTTCATTTCTTCCACAGGGTCCAGGTAGTGTTCCACATCCCTTGTAAACACCTTGCTCCTTCTGGGTGCAGCCCTTACCTGAAGGTCCCTGCTGATCTCCATCGCTCCCCTGTTGCGCTACTCTCTCCCACAGCACCCAGGGCCACAGTGGAGCCTGATGGTCCTGGGGAGACCCCCTTGCTGGTGCCCTCCCTGCGCAGGGCATGGACCAGGATGTCGGCAGGGTCACCCTAAGCGACAGGTTACCCTTGGGTCCCCCTTGGCTGCTAGCAGTTGGATTAGAGCATTTCTGTTCCTCCACCTCTCCCTCACCTCTGGTTGCTCTGTTGTTCACATCCATGCTTGCCCATAGCTGGCACCTTCTCCCTTTGTGCCTGCTCCTCTGATGGTTTATTTGCCTCCTTAAATGTCTCTCCCTTTTTTTTTCCCCTTTTGCCTACATGCACAGACCCTGCCATGGCACTGGGTTGGTTTGATTCCCGAGGACCTTGCTGCAGCCACACCGGGGAGCATCTCCCCCAGCCAGGGCAGCATGCCGGGAGCAAGGGGAGCCAGGAGCACCGCACTGAGGGGCTGCCCGGCGGGTCTGTGCTCTCCCTGCAGAGACGTTTTCTCCTGAGTGTCTTCACTTTATTTTCCCCCTCTGCTCCCGTACAAAATGGGGTGGGGGCAGAGTCCCCACTTGCTCACCACAGCGCCTGGCCTTTGCAGAGGAGTTCAGGGGAGGTGTGATGGCTCCTTCCAGCCCATGCTGGACGACAGGCACTGGGGCTACTCCCTCCACACTCCCCTCTCAGCGGGAGGAAATCCCTTCTCTGCTGCACAGACTCAAGGCTGCTCTTTAACGTTGGGCTCTGGCCCCTGGCCAGGAGGGCTGGGTGGCATTATCTACCTCCCTGGTACGGCCATGCAGCCTGGTGGGGGTTTGCTGTGAGCAGGACCCCCCCCTATTTCACTGTGTCGCTGCACTGCTGTTGCACTGTAATCATTTTTGGAGAGCGGGCTGGGGCCTGTAGCAGGAGGAAGAAGCCTTCTGTTTCTCCAAGCAATGGCCCTTCATTGATGGGGAAAGTCATTGCAGAGGATGCTCCACGTCCTCCATGGTGACTCTCCCTGTCAATGCAGGGCAGAGATTTTTTGGGTTAGTACCCACCGAAGCAGTTATTTTGGCAGCTGAAGCTGCCCGCTGTCTCTCTGGCAAAGGGGAGGGCAGGCACCAAATCTATTCTCTGCCTTCTCACTGTCGAAAATGGCCATGCATAATTTATTCTACCCAGCTGCTGCCGCGGTACAACTTTAATGCATGCTGATTCGGTTACCAGCAGAGCTGGCAGGGGCCGGGCCGGTCTGTTAGGAGCTGGCTACAGGTCCCTGAGCCCCTGAAGGTTAGAAAAGGGCAGGTCTGCGCTGTCCCCATCCCTCCCTCCTGCTCACAACGGTTGCCATGTGGTCTGCAGCTCGCAGCCTTTCCTAATGGGATAATCCGTGGCTAAACCCTGCAAGTACCAGATGGAGTTCAGGCCTGTTCATCCTCTGTGTTAATAATCCAGAATGTCATTAATTTCTCTTTCTTATGCATTGTGGTGGGGTTTAGTTGGGGGTTTTTTGTTTCATGTTTTTTAAATGTGGTCAGATGGTGATGTGAACATGCTTTTCTGAGATCCCTACGGAGATAGCCCGGTGCATATTTGATCATCCTCAGTTCGCAAGACAGCACTCTGAGTCCAAGGTTTGAAAGCAGAGTTACCATCAGGGCCAGCCCAATGAACACGAGAAAAGTTATTTTTCAGATGGGAAGGCTGCAGCCCTCAGCTCTGCTTTGCAAATACGAAACCCTGTAAAAGCTGTTTCTTCCAGATGCTCGCTGCTGAAATCCTGCTGCTATAAGCACCTGCTCAAATTAAGCAAAAGCTTTGCTTAAGCTCAAATTTAAGCACATGCTTATGTACTTTGCTGTCCTGGGGTCCACCACCGCACCAGACCCCCAAAGTAAACAGGAGGAAGCAGCAGTGAGTCAGCGCTGGTAGATGGGAAGGAAAGAGGTGGCTCCTTCCCCAGTTCAAAGGGATGAGGTGTGGGGTAGTGCGGGGAGAAAAGATCCGCTGTGTTACGCTGCTTCTGACTGAGATCAGAAGGGTGACAGGGTGAAGCCCACGGTGGCTGGTGGGGAAGTCTGGGTCACTGGAGGGTTTTGTTTGTGTTTAGTGATGTTGCTGCCTAACACCCAAGTTTTGGCAGCCCTCTCCGTCCCTCCTGACCTGCTTGCACATATACCTAGCACCTCCCAGGGTTGAGAAGTGACTATAACAACCCAGTACAGTGCCAAGGCTTGTTGCTGTGTTGAGCTGAGGACTAGATGGAACCTGCCAGAGGATCTCAGGACCTCACTGCACAGTGCAGGATCTGGCCCACAGTGTGCATGTAGAGGGTCAGGGGCTTGTTCCCAGCATTTCCAGCAAATTTTGGGTATCAGCGTTAGAGAAATCTGCCTTCTTGCTACACTTTGAAGGCATGTTTATGCTTAGTTTGGTTTTATCAGCCATAGCTGATTTCTTGTGGTTTTTTTGCTGTGGGGTTTTTAATTTTGAAGAAGTTTTTTGCAGCTTTGATGCAGGCAGTGTCTGAGCTTCAGCCAAGAGAGATGGGTACCCACTGCTGAGCCCGCAGGTGTCGGGGACAGCTGGGGCGCCCAGCGAGCACTGCCTGGTCCCCGCGCAGCCCTGGTGAGGGAACCGCCACACAGCAACCTGAAACTTCATCAGAAAAATCATATTCTCTATCTGAGGGCTTGTGCTCCTGGTGCCGCTGTCTGAGCTCGCCACCAGGAGCAGATGCCTTTGGGGAGCTGCTCTGCAAAGACACCCCAGGCCCTTCCCACTCCACAGCTGCCCATGGAGGGAGGTCCGACTTGCACCGAGGACTCAATTTTTGAGTCAAAATGCCCCAAGAGCTGGGCCGGAGGCTGTGCTTAACCTTAAGCCTGCGCAGCGCAGCTATCACTCCTTCATCCCTCCTGCCCAGCATCCCCAGCAGGGACAGAGGCTGGGAGAGCAACAGAACCAGACTTGTCCCCACTGCCTGGCGGTGCTCGGGCCAGAGGGGTACGAGTGCCTTGGCTGTATGCTGCTGGTGAAGGGTGGCCTTGGTGGTCAGAGACGAACCCGGAGCTGAGTAGGTGGCCAGCCCTGTGCAGCCGCGGCCAGCCCCACTGCCTGCAGCCCAGACCCACTCCTCTCCCCACCGCCAGCCCTCTCTGTGCTGGGGGGGAGTGGAGTGTTATGCCCAGGGAAGGAGGGAGCAGGGAAGGTGTCACTGAGCACAGGCTCCCCTGTGCCTTGTGGCCTCCAGAAAAGTAGTGTCCCTTTTCTCAGCAGAGCCAACGAGCCTCCAGCTGGGCAATAACAGCTATACCACAGCTCTCATGGCTTTGATGTCCAGCCCAAGAAGGCATAAGGAGTTTGCAGACAAGTTCAGAGATGCAACAATCTGGCTACTCCATGAGCTGCAAAGCTCAGTTTTGTCCACTGAGATCTAGAAAGTGGGAAGAAATCAATCCATTTCCTTGTTGCCATTAATTTGAAGTGTTGGAGATTAATAACTCATTATTTGCATTAGGTCCTAAAAAATACTTGATGAAACAGACTGCTCTGCCTCAGCACTTTCCTCAGCAGAGGCTGTCTTCATTACTGTCTGCAGGAGGGACGCTGCAGCCCTGCAGGAGTGGGGGACACCAGAGCAGGGGGCTCTGCACCTCCTGCAGCCCCTTGATTTGGTAGCTGGCTTGTCCAGCCTGGGCAGGGGGAGCAGCTGCAAAATCAGGCTTCCCTCTCCTGAGAATCAGTTTTTACCTTGGCCCAGTGCTGCTCTGGGGTGAAACATTGCTGGTGCAAAAGCAAGGTGGTGATGGCCAGGAGAGGCAGTGGGCCAGGGTGAGTCAGAGCTGTCCCTCAGCCAGGGCCATCCATTCTCATTGCAGGCTCAGTGGAGAGCCTGTCTCACACGACCTCGTCCCCGCAGCCATCGCCAGCCGCCTCCACCCATGCCTCCCGCATCGCCGATCCCTCCTTCTCAGTTGACCACGCCAGTGCTGATGCATCTGCCGCAGAGGAGACACCCAGCGAGTCAGAGTCAGTCTTCCTCCCCGACTACCTCTTCCTCTCCAACTGCGAGTCGGGCAAGCTCAGCCACAACAGGTAGGTCTGGGGTCTGCTAGATGCATCGGGCTGGAGCCACCCTCTGCCTGCCCTGTGATGCCCTGGGAAACTGGGGCAAACTGGTCCTTGAGTCCTGCCACTCAGGGTAGGCTCCCAAGCACAACAGGGGACCATCAGCCTAATCCAATGTACAGGGGGCTTTTCATAGCCCTGATGAGCAGTGAAGTGTCGTATGTTGGTCCCGTCCCTTTTCAGGGTGAGTGGCTGGGTACCTCACACATGGCCTCCCCTCCAGATGCCCTTTCTGCCTGGTGCTGCCCAAGGTGCTTAACAGAGTGCCCCATCCCACAGCCCAGCTCGGCGGGCACCTTCCACAGCCATAGGGAAGGGACAGGTTTTGTGCTTTTTCTTTGTGCTGTGCGCTTGATCACTTGCAACCAGGAGAAAAGGAAAGTGCAGGTCCTGACCTCTGTCTCTGTGCAGGTGTGACAGCTGGTCGAATTCGGACAGATCTCTGGAGCAAACCTCATCGGACGATGTTTTTGTCGACTCCTTGCAGTCCCAGCCCTCTTTGTACCTTGTACAGCCATCCAGTGCTGGCACTGTGCACCAGGACGGGGCCCCATTGGCAAATCCCAGCGCCGTGTCCAGGAACATAGACATTAGCGGGCCACCCAGTGACTTCTCCTCCTCTTCTCCACTGCTGGGGACGCCACTGACGCCAACCTTTCAGATTGACAAGAGCCAAAATGCGCTGCCCTATGGTGTAACCCAGCTGGACATCCTGTCCAACACACCCCCACCACGGCCGCCCAAGCCAACCCACTTCTCAGACAGGAGAGGGGATGAGGTGGGCGGCGGGGCCCTCCAGAACGGGCACGCAGGGATCTGCCGAGCTCAGGTCGCTCTGGTGCCCAGGAGGATCTCCTTGTCCAGCTTAGACAACGTGAGGAGTTGGAAAGGTGAGTGCATTTCTGAGAGCCAGTGAAGAAGGACTGGTGTGAGGAATGGAGCTGCCCAGGAGTGCGGAGCTGGTGCCCATCTCCAGCTGTGCTTCCCTGTCCTCCCCACTGCGAAATCATACACCGCCCAAAGCAACCTGAAATGCTTGTTTCAAACGAGTTAGCAAACAGGATTCAAACCTGTCCCTCACATTCAGCTCCTGCTCTGTCAAAGCCCCTCCGTGTGTACACATGGACAGCAATTTGCCTGTGATCTCTTCAGGGTGTCTCATGACTTGCTTGTTTTCCATGCCCCCTCCCACTCCGAAAAAGAAAGCAGTAGAAAAACAAAAATAAAAAGCCAGCCACTGAATCAGGCAATGCCAAACTCTCCATGCAGGTCAAAATATGGGCTTGTACATGGGAAATATCTTTGTAGATGTGCTGCTTCGCTACATCCAGTCCTTTCCACCACAGCATCGTGTATTTTCGCAGCTTAGAGTAAAGAATGGGAAGCCAGGGAGACGCTGGGGATGGGATGTAATCCCAGTTGAACCAGGGAATCTGTGTGTCCTTGAACAAATCCCACTCTGTCCTTGCACTTCAGTCAGGGTAGCCTGAAAACCTGCTGCAGAGCGAGACTCTGCTGCAAAGCAAGCTCTGCTCTGAGCTGAGGTGACTTACCCACTTGTTCTTGAAATGCCATCATCGCAAACAAAAGTAATGGTCAAAACCCCAGAATATCAAGGTGTCAAAGCCCAGCACATGCAGTATGAGAAAGTTTTGTTTTGTGGAGCCACAGAACAGAGGGAGGCAGCTGGAATACCTGGCTGAAAATCAAGTATTTTGCAGTGATGTGTCATTTTTTGATGAGGCAGAAAAGGTAGATTTTTAAGGACAAGCGTCTTTCAGACTCCTGTAGCTTGAATGACCAACTAGTGTTTGGGGCCGTTAGATCTCGCTCTTAAAGCTCAGAAGCTAAAGCAAGGAGACCTCTGTCCAGCCTGTTTATCAGCGTACAGACAATTCTTGGAAGCTTTCTGGAGAAACACCCATCAGCGGAATTGGTATTCTTAATTATCAGTTACATTTAGTTGCTCCCTGACAAGTGCTCCTCTTGCTTCTGCACACGTGCCGCTCTAACACCGCCAGTGCGCTTGAGACAGTTAATGTTCCCCCAACCCAATTTACGCCAAAATTTTAAGAGGATTAAGTGGCCAAATGTCATGTTCTGCTGCCGTGCTGCAAGGTTATCTCTGCCTGACAGGGGGCAGCAATGAATTAATAAGTGCTGCTATTTGTTCTTACCATAAGTGCAGCTGAAACTATTTGAAAGGTTAAACTCTGAATTAAAATGTGTTTAAGAAGAAAGATCAGAAAAAGAAGCAGGGAGAAAGCAGCTGTTCCTCACCAGCTCCCAGAGTGAGCCCACTCAAGTTATTTACTTCATTTTTTGCCCTTGGCAACCTGTAAAAGCTGAACAGATGTAGCTAACCCAGTGCAAAGGCAGTGTGTGCTGGTTGCAGTGCCATGAAGGGGAACAAGCTGTGCATGTGTAAGGCACCTGTATCCTGGCATGTGCCAGAGCATTGTGCTCGAATGTCTTTTTGCCAAAATAATACATAAATGTAGCTGTCCCAAGCCAGTGACTGTGTCTATCTGAATATCTATCCGCACTAACAGTATTGCTTTGTTCTTGTTTAGCACTTTTGCCTTCTATGCTGATCCTATCGCAAAGACCCCCAGTTGCAGTGCGGTATTGGCATCTCCACCATGAAAGCAGGGATTAACTGAATTAACAAGGTTGTAGGGTTTTAAGGCGTTCCCACAAAAAAGCCATTTTCTGCACAGAAAACTGTCTTCCAGAAAAGGATGGTAGTTGTAAGCATCTCTACTGCTGCTCTTCTATGTACTGAATGCTGGATTTCAGGGTTTTTTGCCTCTTACTTAAAAAATAATATTGACCTACACAAAGACAAGGCCAGCCTGCACAAGGGAACACTGAGACTGGTGACCTTTTCTCTGGCTGTTTGTTTCCCATCAGCTTGAGCCACTTGCACCACATCAGCCTTTCTGGGTGACAAAGAGAAGAATTTCTCTCCTACCATTACGTTCCCCCATGCACCCTCTGTACAATAACATGTGCTTCCCTGGCACCTTACGTAGGAGGCTTCTAAGTAACTTTCCAAACAATAATGAATTAATATTCCCTACAGTCCCTTTTCATATAATTTCCCCAATTTGACAGATGGGAAAACAGAGCGGGACTAGAGCAGGAGCTGGGTTTAAATTTTTGCTTGGTTGCTGGCTCTCCACACCACACCAGTCTTTCTCCCCAGCTGCTTGTGTTACAGGAAGCGTTGTTACAGCTGGATTATACATGAACATGTTCCTTGGTTTCATCATACTTAAAATAGATGTAATCGCTCTTGAAATGCAGCTGAGTTGGTTCTGGTCTTATGTGTCACTGAATTTCCTCATTTAGGATAAATACTAAGAGTTACAGAATTTTTGTAATTTTCTAAATATTTTAGAGCCATATGCTTTACTCCAGAAGTATCTCCATAATGTTGCACTGCTTTATCACATTTTTAATCACTTTTTTTTTCCTTGCGGCAGACATGGAAGGCAGTTCCTTAAGAAGTCGGGATAAGAGGCTTAGCTTGAATTTGGTAAGTACTCTGCTTGCATAAATC